>NC_069500.1:774932624-775085124 GCF_027579735.1 Bombina bombina | reverse complement strand
CATTGCGCATGCGAGTGCCCACAAGTTGCAGTGTGCATGCCGAGACAGCACTGTCACTTATTTAAATATTCAAATTACAACATTACTGCTGCAGTGTAATTGGATGAAGGGCTGTCATAGATTATCTAAAACTCCAGCCTCCATTTGTGAACAGGCGTTACGACCGTTTACAGGGGTAAATTAAATGTAATTTTTGAATACATAAAAGCTTAGTTTCAAGGTAAGAAACCGTACTTTATAATCTAACACATTGAGGCCTATTTATCAAGCCGTCAACTATGATGCATTCGCCGGCACCAATACGCTCGCCTAACATCGCGGCCGCGGACCTGAATACGCTCTCCATATTTATCAAAAAAGCTGTCAAAAAGCTGTGCACCAAGTAGGGTGCGATGAGCAGCGGACTATTGTTGTTAACTAACAGTCATCGATCTCGCTGCTATTTGGCTTTTTCCCAACTTTATTTATACCCTGTCACTAAACACCGCCACTATACTAAAATATTTAACCCCTATCACGCCGCTCCCGCACCCCGCCGCAACTAAAGTTATTAGCCCCCATCCCGCTGCTCCCGGAGCCCACCGCAACTCTAATAATGTTATTAACCCCTATCCCGCCGCTCCCCGACACCACCGTAACTAACTAAATGTATTAACCCCTATCCCGCTGATCCCGGAGCCCACCACAACTAAATAAATGTATTAACCCCTAAACCCCTGGCCTCCCACATCACTACCACTTACTAAACCTATTAACCCCTAAACCGCCAGCCCCCCACATCGCCATAAACTAAATTGAGCTATTAACCCCTACACCTAACAACCCGCTAACTTTACATTATAATTACCTCATCCCTATCTTATAATAAATTTAAACTTACCTTTAGAATTAAACTACTAATTAACCTACCCAATTATACTACACTTACATTAAACTATTAATTAACCTACCCTAACTATTATACTAAAATTACATTAAACTATATTAAACTAATAATTAACCTACCCTGTTATACTAAAATTAAATTAAACTACAAATTAAATTAACTATATTACATATTTTAAAACCTAACCCTACTCAAGTTATTTAAATCTACAATAAAGAATTACTAAGTTACAAAAAAATAACAACTAAGTTACACAAAATAAAAAACACTAAGTTACAAAAAATAAATTATCAAATATTTAAACTAATTAACCTAATCTAATAGCCCTATCAAAATAAAAAAGCCCCCCAAAATTAAAAAAAACCCTAGCCTACAATAAACTACCAATGGCCCTTAAAAGGGCCTTTTGCGAGGCATTGCCGCAAAGAAATCGGCTCTTTTACCTGTAAAATAAAATCCAAATCCCACAAATAAAAACCTATCTAAAAAACCTAATCTCCCCATTGCCCTGAAAAGGGCATTTGTATGGGCATTGCCCTTAAAAGGGCATTAAGCTCTTTTTCCGCCCAAAGTCCCTAACCTAAAAATAAAAACCTAACACTAACTCCCAAAGATCCACTTACAGTTTTCGAAGACCCGACATCCATCCTCATCCAAGCGGCAGAAGTCCTCAGCGAAGCCGGCAGAAGTCTTCATCCAACCGGGCAGAAGTCTTCATCCAGACGGCATCTTCTATGTTCATCCGTCCGGCGCGGAGCATCTCCATCTTCAAGACATCCGGCGTGGAGCATCCTCTTCTTACGATCGCTGCAGAAGAATCAAGTTTCCTTTAAATCACGTCATCCAAGATGACGTCCCTTAGATTCCGATTGGCTGATAGAATTCTATCAGCCAATAGGAATTAAGGTGGAAAAAAATCCTATTGGCTGTTGCAGTCAGCCAATAGGATTGAGCTTTCATCCTATTGGCTGATCCAATCAGCCAATAGGATTAAGCTTGCATTCTATTGGCTATTCCAATCAGCCAATAGAATGGTTTGGTTGTGTGGGTGGTGGGTTTTACTGTTGGGGGGGTGTTTGTATTTTATTTTACAGGTAAAAGAGCGGATTTCTTTGGGGCAATGCCCTGCAAAATGCACTTTTAAGGGCCATTGGTAGTTTATTGTAGGCTAGGCTTTTTTTTTTATTTTGGGGGGGGGGGTTTATTTTGATAGGGCTATTAGATTAGGTGTAATTAGTTTAAATATTTGATCATTTATTTTTTATTTTGTGTAACTTAGTGTTTTTTATTTTGTGTAACTTAGTGTTTTTTATATTTTGTAACAGTGTTTTTTATTTTGTGTAACGTAGTTGTTATTTTTTTGTAACTTAGTAATTCTTTATAGTAAATATAAATAACTTGAGTAGGGTTAGTTTTTTTAAATATGTAATATAGTTAATTTAATTGTTAGTTTAATGTAGTTTTAGTATAATAGTTAGGGTAGGTTAATTAATAGTTTAATATAGTTCAATGTATTTTTAGTATAATAGTTAGGGTAGGTTAATTAATAAAAAAGGAATGAAGGAGCCGCACTAAGTTCAAATATCAAGATTTGCAAATTTATTGCATGAAGACAGATTAAACAAACACAGCACAAAAGGTGTCTGATGCGTTTCCCGCCCTCTAGTGGCGCTTCATCAGAGACATAATGAACATGTACACAGCCTATCCTTATATCAGGCAAAAATTGCCCACACATTTGCCCACATTTAACTCAATTTAAAAAAATAAACAGGTACAGTGAAAAACAACAAATATATATATAAAAACCAAACACAGTACATCTCATTTACAGTGCTGCCCCTGTACTAATACACATCATTCTATTTAGGAATCTTGGCCACTGTGAGCAATGATATTCAAAAAGAGTATTACAAGGACACATTTCAGAAAAAAAAGGGCACTCTATATTATATGTAAGGTGTAATTATTATTAGCTGACCCATAGTTTCTATACTGACACATGCAAATACACAACCTCACTCCATTGATGTAAAAAAACTTTTCTAAAAATATCGGAAGGATCAAATTTTCCCATCCATTCATTAACGAGGTTAATGTACAATAGTGCACATGCATATGTCAGCATATTCATATGCCTCACAATGACAGCAGTATCATTTGTAAACAACCGTATACCTAGATTAACACATATTCCGTACATTGTATAAATAGTATATATGAGCACCAAATATTGGTTGAAAAGTAAATCTACTTAATACTATTCATGTGAGCAGTCTTATTCTAGTGCCCTATTTTAACTACTTCTTACTATAGATAGGCGCAAGATAACATTCCCCTACCAATACAATGTACTACAATGTTCACCTCTAATGATATTTGGAAATAACAAATCTAAGTTAGTGGGAAAACACATACAAATGTTTAATATGACCAAACTCCTCTTGATGTGTGCGCAGAAGTGCACTCAAAGGAATAGTTCTCTTAAATGTTGCAATATACAAATTTCAAAAGTGTGCAAATATAACTATAGAATTAAATGCACCATGTACACACACCAATTGCTCTCCTATTGATTGAACTATAGTAGCATACGGAAAGACAAATGTACAAACCCAACCATCCAGTCAAGTACAGGACACGGACACAGTATACCACCCAGATAGAGGCTTAACTGATGGATGCATAAGATTAAAAAGATAGATAAGATTAAAAAGTATTATCTGTATAGATCCATGCTTAGTTATTGAGTAAATCCCTAATTATCATTATCCATAGACAGATAAATTCAAATACAACTTTGAATATAGAATAAGGCGGTACAGTAGGAAAGTATAAATAAGCAAGCACTCACACGTTAGTTCAACCGTGTGCATGCATATATATATAAGAACATAAACTATACCTTCACATCACCAATGCCCAGTCTACTAAGCACTCAGAATAATACTAATCTACCTGGACTCCCACCCAGTAATCAAGGTGAAGGAAATAAGCTAGACAAAGTAACTAATATCCCATTCTTTGTTTAACCCTAAAGGGACCCTAGTCTTGAGCTTAAAGATCTAATAAAGTTCTTTCTTGTCTAATACTTTAGATCTATCACCACCTCTAATGGGGTTTAGTGCCTTATCAAATGCTTTAATGCTAAAATCACCAACATTCGGGAAATGTACCCCGTTGAAATGTTGTGCAATACTTGAATCTTTATTGTTAATTCTTAACATCATTAAAATGTTCACGTGCTCTTGTGCCCAATTGTCTACTCGTTTTTCCTACATATTGGCAATGACATATCAAACATTCCAATAGGTACACCACGAATGTCGATCTGCAATTAGCATAAAAGTCTATATCATAACTACATCCATCAACTGTGGATTTAATTTTTTTATTTCCATCAATCATATTACAAGTCAGGCATGCCCTGCCTCCACATCGAAAATTGCCCATTGTATTAAGCCATGTCCTCCTATTCCTTGTTCTCACGACCATACTAGGTGCTAATGTTTTTGCCAAAGTGACAGGTTTTTTCGAGACAAACTTACAACTACTTATTGTATCCTTCAAAATCTCATCTGTAGCCAAAAGCTGTAAGTTGTTTTTGAGTATCCTAACTATTTGTGGAAATTGGTTTGTGTATTCTGTGGAAAATAAGACATCACCTTGTTGAACACCTAATTTGGTATCTTTCTTCTTCAATGTATGAACATTAGTTTGTCCTATCTCTGCCCTGGCTGTATTGAGGAGTTCCGGGTCATAACCTCTTTTCTCTAGTCTTTTACACAACTCTAGAGACTGTTCATAATACACATCAAGATTTCTGGTGTTCCTTTTTAAACGGATAAGTTGACCTCTTGGAATAGCGCGTATTAGATGTCGGTGACATGATCTTGCATGTAATATCGTATTACCAGCACTCTGTTTTCTGAAGGTTTTTGAAATAACTGTATTGCTTATAACGTCACCACTCAGCGTCACATCCAAGAAGTCAACACTTACCCTATTAAATATCCCCACAAACTTCAGACTCATCTCATTTGTATTGAGATAGTTCATCAATTCTTCAAACCTAGTCTCTGTAATAGGGTCGTGAAAGACAAAGATCACGTCATCAATAAATCTCTTGTACACTGAAATACCATCAGCAAAGGGGTTAGTAGCATCAAAAATATAATTAAATTCCCAAAAACCTACATACAAATTAGCAAAAGAGGGGGCATATTTGGCCCCCATTGCTGTACCGCAGCACTGTAGGTAATATAAACATAAACCATCAAAGGAAAAAAAATTATGTGTAAGTAAAAAAGATAGAACTGTACAGATGAAATTAATTATATCTGTATTATAATCGGTAAATTTATTCAAGAAAAATTTAACAGCCTGAATCCCCTTTGCATGTGGTATAACAGTGTACAAGGACACAATGTCCGCTACCACCCATGTGTGCCCCTCATGCCACTCCACTCCATCCAAACATTCAAGCAAATGATGTGAGTCTCTGATATATGAATGCAAACTTTTCACAATGGGCTGTAGGATATCATCCATCCACTCGGACACAGGCTCTAGAAGTTAGCCTATGCCCGAGACGATGGGCCTGCCCGGGGGTTTAACCGGATCCTTGTGGATCTTTGGTAAAAAGTGGAAGAGGGGCACAACTGGGTGGTCAGGGACCAAGTGTCTTAAATCATCCTCACTGAGCACCCCCATCTCTACGCCATCATCCAATAGGCTCAAAAGCTCCTTTTTTTAATATATTCGTGGGATTACCTCTGAGTAGAATATAAGTGTCCGTGTCCTGAAGTTGGCGCTGTGCCTCCGCAAAATAATCCTCTTTGTCCAATATATATATTTGTTGTTTTTCACTGTACCTGTTTTTTTTTTAAAATTGAGTTAAGTGTGGGCAAATGTGTGGGCATTTTTTGCCTGATATAAGGATAGGCTGTGTACATGTTCATTATGTCTCTGATGAAGCGCCACTAGAGGGCGGGAAACGCATCAGACACCTTTTTTGCTGTGTTTGTTTAATCTGTCTTCATGCAATAAATTTGCAAATCTTGAAATTTGAACTTAGTGCGGCTCCTTCATTCCTTTTGCATTATCTTGTGCGGTGGTTCCCGCACACTTGAGCCTTGCACCTTACCTAGATTGATGATCTTCTACGGAGGTACATGCAGCCGCTACAGCGGGTGACGTCATATACCCTGGACGGACTTTGGTAGTGAGCGCCGTGAGCTGTGCAGCCGCAAACACCCTCTTATAGGTTAATTAATAGTTTAATGTAAGTGTAGTATAATAGTTAGGGTAGGTTAATTAGTAATTTAATATAGATTTTTTTAAGTCTAAAGGTAAGTTTAACTTTATTATAAGATAGGGATGAGTTAATATTTAATGTAAAGTTAGCGGGTTGTTAGGTTTAGGGGTTAATAGCACAATTTAGTTTATGGCGATGTGGAGGCTGGCGGTTTAGGGGTTAATAGTTTTAGTAAGTGGTAGTGATGTGGAAAGCCAGGGGTTTAGGGGTTAATACATTTATTTAGTTGCGGTAGGCTCCGGGAGCGGAGGGATAATGGTTAATAACTTTATTTAGTTGCGGTGGGCTCCGGGAGTGGCGGGATAGGGGTTAATATATTTATTTAGTTGCGGCGGGGTCCAGGAGCGGCGGGATAGAGGTAATTTACTTTATTTAGTGGCGGCGGAGTCCGGGAGCGATGGGATAGGGGTTAATAACATTATGTAGGTGGCGGCGATGTCGGGGGCAGAAGTTTAGGGGTGTTTAGACTCTGGGCTTATGTTAGGGTGTTAGGTGTATAGGTGTAAACGTTACTTGTTTTTGTCAGGGTTTTTTCCTTGTTTTGTTTGCCATGTGCTGCTGGCAGCCATTTTACTCACCTCTCTTGCTGACTATGGTGCATTGTGGGAGATGCTGCTCATTTCCTGCACTTCCTTTTATGGCCAGACTGGTGTGCATCATCTGTGTGAGACAGGATGCAGTCTCAGAATTGTGATGTCATCACTTTTTATTTAAAGGGCCTCTGTTCAGTATGCTTTGCCTTTGCATTGTGTCAGACCTGTTTGTGAGAGTTCCTGTGTATTACCTGGCTGCCTGACGTCCTTCCTGGTTCCTGATCCCTGGCTTGTTTCTGACTCTGCTGTTTTCCTTGTTCCTGATTACGGCTCGTCTGACTATTTGCTTTGGCTCCTGACTCGGCTCGTCTGACTACCAGCTCTGGTTTTGACTCCTGGCTTGTTATTTGGCTTGTGGACTTTTTATTATTTTTTTGTTATTAATAAAGGTGTGATTATTTTTGCACTTCTCGTCTCAGCCTGATTCTTGGCACCCTGACAGTTTTCTACCATATAAATCAATGGGATATCTGGCAGCAGCAAACATAAGCTGATTTCTATGGCATCTGCGGCCTCCAGGGTGTCGGATTGAAAACCAGGTACACTGGGCCGGAATAGTGGCGAGCGTACCTGTTAGAAGTTTGATAAATGGCAAAAGTTGTCAGATAGTGCCAAATTTGTATTCGGAACATCTGTAATGACGTAAGCATCGATCTGTGTCAGACTGAGACCGGCGGATCGTATGTTACGTCACAAATTTCAACTTTTGCCTGTCTGTAGGCTTTGATAAATGAGGCGAATCAAGCTCGCCACAATTACGCTCTGGAATTCCAGCGTATTTGCGGTTGACGGCTTGATAAATAGGCCTCCATGTCTAAATCATGAATGTCTAATTATGACTTTACTGTCCCTTTAACATTAAAAAGTAATTCTTAAGGCTTGTAATCCAGCCATTGTGTGCATATGTTAGTGGTGCGCCATCACTAGTCCCAGCTCGATGAATAGTCAGTGAGCATGTAATTATGTGCATTAAGCAGAGGCATTACTTTTCTTGAAACGTGCAAGTTGTATTATTACCACTTTTGTAGTATGTGGTCCCTAATAGCTTATAGTCCACTCTGTCTGTTGTTGATCATTTAAAGATTTTTCTTCTGTATGTAATTTCCAATAATCGTTGTTTGCCGAACATGTCTCTGAAACACATATTCATATATTTTTTTTAAACATAAAAGCATGTCATTTTTCTATTACTGAAAAAGAGACCAATTTAACAAACGTCTTGCGGACCTGATCCGACGGTGCAGATCAGGTCCGCGAGACATCACTGAATGCGGAGAGCAATACGCTCTCCATATTCAGCATTGCACCAGCAGCTCTTGTGAGCAATGCCGCCCCCTGCAGACTCCAGCAGGGGGTGTCAATCAACCCGATCGTACTCAATCGGGTTGAATTCCGGCGATTCCTGTCCGCCTGCTCAGAGCAGGCGGACAGGGTTATGAAGCAGCGGTCTTTAGACTGCTGCTCCATAACTTGTGTTTCTGGCGAGTCTGAAGACTCGCCAGAAACACGGGCCCTCAAGCTCCATTCGGAGCTTGATAGATAGGCCCCATAGGGTTAACACATGGATAAAGTCAGCTTGGGGACAATTTAATTTAATGAATAATTCATTTAATAAGATGTGTTGCATGCTAACACTTTCTTTTCAGCAAATTTATTTCTGGAAATGATTCATGGAGTTATTTTTTAATAGAGGACTCCTGATAAATTAATTTTGCAGCTTACTGACCTATATCTAGCAGCTTGCAAGAACTTTAAATGGACAAATATCTTTATTAATTAAATAAAATTAAAAAAACTAAGCTTATTGAAATTTAGATTTTTAAAAAGTACCCAATACAGAGATAAGAAAAAAATACATTTATAAAGAAAAAAACATATACTGTAAAAAGTATAGGATCCTGTATTCAGTAAACCTAAACATTTATGCAGCATGATACATTATTATTATTTTCTTAATTATAACCATATTCAGCATAATTAGACGATTCTCAGGGAAATGTATCTCATTACTCTCCTATAGATAAGAATTTATACGTTTCCGTGCCTCATCAAAAACCATCATGGACATTTCTTTAAAGTGAAGGTAAACTTTGATGAATGAAAGCCTGGCTTTTAAAAATATTATTTAAAAACATGGGCCCTTTCATTCATCAAAGTTTAGAAAGTAGCCGTTTTGTTTAAAAACGTACCTCTCTTCTCTTCACAGCCGGAGCAGCTTCCTCTTCCCGGAAAACCTCTTTTTATACGTCAGCAATGACTAATCCGGCTTCCTCCAATCATGGCTTCCCCCCCAGGGGAATCATTGCCTGAGGCCATGCCGTGATTGGAGGAAGCTGGATTTGTCATTGCCGACGTGTGAAGAGAGGATCGCTGTGCGGGGGAAGCTGCTCCGGCTGTGAAGGGAAGAAAGGTAAGTTTATAAACAAAACGGCTGCTTTGTAAACTTTGATGAGTGAAAGTGCCCCTGTTTTTAATAGTATTTTTAAAAACCGGGCTTTCATTCATCAACGTTTACCTTCACTTTAACTAGTTTAAGATAATAGAATGGTTCCACATTTTATGTTCACATTAAGTTTATATTATCCTAGATATACATCAACAAATATGTTTTGGGACATTCCCCAAATATATATTTTGTATTTTTAGAATCCTATCAGCCAATCGGAATTCGAGGGACGCCATCTTGGATGACGTCATTTAAAGGAACCGTCATTCGTCGTTAGTCCGTCAGCCCAGAAGGATGCTTCGCGCCGGAGGTCTTGAAGATGGAGCCGCACCTCGTCAGATGGATGAAGATAGAAGATGCCGCTTGGATGAAGATGTCTGCCGGTCTGGATGTCCTCTTCTGCCCGGATAGAATGAAGACTTCTGCCGGTCCAGATGTCCTCTTCTGCCCGGATAGGATGAAGACTTCTGCCGCTTTGGATGTCCTCTTCTGCTCCATCGGATGAAGACTTCGGCCCGGCTGGGTGAAGACGGCTCAAGGTAGGGTGATCTTCAATGGGGTAGTGTTAGGTTTTTTTAAGGGGGGATCGGGTGGGTTTTAGAGTAGGAGTGTGTGTAATGTTGGGGGGGTTGTTTCCTTTTTTTTTACAAAAGAGCTGATTACTTTGGGGCAATGCCCTGCAAAAGGCCCTTTTAAGGGCTATTTGTAATTTAGTATAGGGTAGGGCATTTTATTATTTTGGGGGGCTTTTTTATTTTATTAGGGGGCTTAGATTAGGTGTAAGTAGTTTAAACTTCTTGTAATTTTTTTTATTTTTTTGTAATTTAGTGGTTATAGTTGTACTATAGTTTATTTAATTTAATTGTATTTAATTTTAGCTAATTGTAGTTAATGTAATTTATTTATTGATAGTGTAGTGTTAGGTGTAATTGTAACTTAGGTTAGGATTTATTTTACAGGTAATTTTGTAATTATTTTAACTAGGTAGCTATTAAATAGTTATTAACTATTTAATAGCTATTGTACCTAGTTAAAATAAATACAAAGTTGCCTGTAAAATAAAAATAAATCATAAAATGACTACAATGTATTTATATTGTAGCTATCTTAGGGTTTATTTTATAGGTAAGTATTTAGTTTTAAATAGGAATAATTTAGTTAATAATAGTAATATTATTTAGATTTATTTAAATAATAATTAAGTTAGGGGGGTGTTAGGGTTAGACTTAGGTTTAGGGGGTAATAAATTTAATGTAGGTGTCGGTAGTGTAGGGGGGTCAGATTAGGGGTTAATAAATTTAATGTAGGTGGCGGCTGTGTAAGAAGGTCAGATTAGGGGTTAATACATATAATGTAGGTGGCGGTAGGCTCCGGGAGCGGCGGTTTAGGGGTTAATACTAGGATAGGTTTATTTCGGTGTGGGCTATGGTGGTTTAGGGGTTAATAATTAGACTTATTGCGTTGTGGGGGGTTGTCGGTCTAGGGGTTAATACATTTATTATTAGGAGTGAGAGGGGGGATTGCGGATATAGGGGTATACGTATCGGGCTTATTTTTGGGAGGCAGGTTAGACAGTTACGGGAGATTTAAAAACATTGTTAACTTTTCTTAGGCGCCGGCAGGTTCTAAAGTGCCGTAAGTCACTAGCGACTCCAGAAATTTGTATTTACGCTTATTTCTGGACATCGCTAGTTTATCCGACTTACGGCACTTTAGGAACTGCCGGCGGGGTATATGCAATACCCCGATGTGCGAGGTGAAACTATGGGCAGCGCGGGTTTCCTTGCTTGCGCCGAAAACTACGCCATATATCGGATCGCACCCTTGGTGTGCTAGAAGATACATAAAATGCTAGAGGAACCGGAAAATGATTGACATCTAAAACATATTGCTACAAAGCAGAAAATTATACTTTTAGAGTACAAAAGCCAAAGCTGGATTCTAGACTTAGTAATAGCCGTACAGCAGGAACTTGGAAATAATTACAGATGATTTTAAAGATAGAGAAATAAGTGATGAGGTAGATAAAGGACAGGAGTATGCTTGGTTGTGTAAAAGCTATTAGCTGCATATAAGGTGAGGTATTTATGCTATTATTTATGCTGGTTAGACTAAATGTACCTTATCTGCTTTCAAAATATATGTTTTTATGGTTTTACAAGCCAGATTTCTGTTGTGTTTCATATTAAAATACTAGACTTGATTTATACAAAGCCCAAGGTCTACAAAGGCAACACTGCTCCCTCATATTTCATTCAATTCACTTCTAATTTCAAATTCACTTTTCATGAGAGCATACGGAGATAGAATTAGGAGCATGCATATGTCTTGAGCACGATTTGATAACATTGTTACAAATCTTGTCTCCATTTAGGGCCAGATTACGAGTGGAGCGCAAACATTTGTGCACAAGCAATACTGGGTTTTTTCGCGATCGTTTGCCCGCAGGTTACATTGCACAGGTATAATGTATTACAAGATGAAAGTAAATGCGATTGCTTGAGCGCAATCTAAGTGAATGCTCGTCGGGTTAGCGCATCCTCAAAGCTGTAGATAACTGTTTTGTGAAACAAAAAAGTGCCACAAAACACATCAAAAATACATTACAAAGTACAGTTACACTGATAATAGCACAATCTAATAAAAAATATTTATATATATATATATATATATATATATATATATATATATATATATATATATTGTACAAAAATACCATCATATATATATATATATAGAAATATGTATTTATGAATAAATAGAACATATTCTTCTATGTGCAGAACATTGGAATGTGAAATATGCGATCGGGTTTGCGTGTGAGTAGGGTATTTTTTTCTCATTGACGTCTATGGGGAAATAGGTTATAGCGCTCACAATATTGTAAGTTTGACTTTTTGCAAGCGTCAAGTTAGCGCGAGAGTGATAACTTTTTACTTTCAACTCGTAATACGAGAGTAACCCAAAGCGTGCAAAAGTTTACTTCTAGCGCAATTAGCGCTATAGCGAAAGCGTTAAAAAGCGCTCCACTCATAATCTGGCCCTTAGTGTTCAAGACACGTGCGTGGACCTGGGCCTACCTCAGTAATATGTGAAACATTACTGTGTTTGATAGCTACAATAAACACCACAAAGCAAACCTTGCTTAGGACTTGCAACTCCACATCCACATAATGATTTAGCAAGTTTTGGTCTATAGAACAATGTTCTATGTTTATTATTATATACACAAATTATCCTTTTATATAACTATCTATATTAAATAAAAAAAATCACCATATTAAAATGTTTAGCATAAATGTGTTTTCCTTTTTCTCCCATATACTAAAGAGATTCATTCTACAGAAAATATTTGATGCAAACATATCAACAAATTCAAACGCACATTGTGGAAAACTTCTACAAACTTTGCACCCCCCCCCCCCTGTATATATTCTGAGAAATATTTTAAAATACTTGTTTTCATTGGTTCTACAATAATAATCACGCACCTTAGAACTTCATGCAGTAGGGACCAGTACCACTGCTGTCTACATTGTCTTCCAGTGCTGTTTGCAGCAAGAGTGTGGATTTTAAGCTGTGACACTAATGCATATTAAAATCAAGCTATGAGCCCAAGCAGACAGCATGTTAGCTTTTGTACAAAGGCCATGCTAATGCAAGCAGAAGCGTAAAGGGACATAAAACCTTTTTTGTTTTGTTTATCTATGCTTAGTATAAATCAGCAATTAAAGGGATAGTAAACAGTAGATTCAAGCTACACATAATGAATGTATTCAAACAAAGATTAGCCTTATAATAATATGTAGCTGTATTTTTTTCCATTATATTAGTTGTTTAAATATTGATGATGTAAGTGTAAAAGTTTAGCTTCTATAAAGTAATGGGCGCTGTGTTTTAACTAGTTTTCTATTTATCTCTGTCTTCTGTGGAGAACAATAAGGGAAAGATATAAAAAACACTTAATAAAATAGAGTTTGTGTAAACAAAGCTTTGTAATAACCCACGCAAACGTTTTTGTATTAGTGTCGGTTTTATATCTGTTTCTAATTGTTTGCAGTAAGATAAGCTCAATACTTAAAGGGGCAGTCAACACAAAATATGTTATTGTTTACAAAGATAGATAATGCCATTACTACCCATTCCCCAGCTTTGCACAACCAACATTGTTATATTAATAGACTTTATAACATTAAAACATCTAAATGTCTGCCTGTTTCTAAGCCACTAAAGACAGCCTCTTATCAAATGCTTTTTTATTAGCTTTTCTCAACAGGGGAGTGCGTTTTTGTATTAGTGTCGGTTTTATATCTGTTTCTAATTGTTTGCAGTAAGATAAGCTCAATACTTAAAGGGGCAGTCAACACAAAATATGTTATTGTTTACAAAGATAGATAATGCCATTACTACCCATTCCCCAGCTTTGCACAACCAACATTGTTATATTAATAGACTTTATAACATTAAAACATCTAAATGTCTGCCTGTTTCTAAGCCACTAAAGACAGCCTCTTATCAAATGCTTTTTTATTAGCTTTTCTCAACAGGGGAGTGCTAGTTCATGTAAGCCATATAGATAACATTGTGCTCACGCCCGTGGGTTGTGCACAACACAGCACTAATTGGCTTAAATGCAAGTCAATAGATAATAAATAAAAAGTCATGGGATCAGAGGGCTGTCAGAAGAGGCTTAGATACAAGGTAATCACAGAGGTTAAAAGTGTATTAATATAACTGTGTTTTCTGTGCAAAACTGGGGAAACGGTAATAAAGGGATTATCTATCTGTTTAAACAATAACATTTTTTGAGTTGACTGTCCCTTCAAGTTTAAACAATTTTCAGAGTTAAATTACAGTAAAAGGGGACAAAATTAATACTGAAAGTTTACTAAAAAGTTTTTTAACTACAAGTAATTAAACATCTTATATTACATTCTCATACTGTTTAATATCCCTGTAAATTGTAAAATATCTGTTTATAAAATATGTGTTTTAAAAGCTTTCAAACTGTCATTTTCATAGCAAAATTTGCATTGTTTTGCGGCATCATTTAAATAGCCTCTTTCTCATCTGCTGAGGCAGGTTTGGAGATAGAGATAAATGAACTACTACAATGATTCAAAATAAAGGTGTGTGATGCTCTCTCTTTATTTGGAAAGTACATACATTTCAGAGCTAAATAATTTTTTGATAAACTATGCATACTTAAAGGGACACTGAATCCAATTTTTTTCTATCGTGATTCAGATAGAGCATGCAATTTTAAGCAACTTTCTAATTTACTCCTATTATCAAATTCTTTTCATTCTCTTGGTATCTTTATTTGAAATGCAAGAATGTAAGTTTAGATGCTGGCCCATTTTTGGTGAACACACGGTGTTATTCTTGTTGATTGGTGGGTAAATTCACCTACCAATTAATAAGTGCTTTCCATGTTTCTGAACCAAAAAATAGCTTAAATGCCTTCTTTTTCAAATAAAGAAAGCAAGAGAACGAAGAAAAATTGATAATAGGAGTAAATTAGAAAGTTGTTTAAAATTGCATGCTGTATCTGAATCACGAAAGAAAAAATTTGGGTTCAGTGTCCCTTTAAGCATTTTATGTTACAGTTGGAAAGTTTTCTAAGTCCCTTTAATTTTAAGTCCATACCGTAAACAGTGTGTCATCACAAGATAACTAGCAAGTCTGAAAGGCCTGTTGGCTCAATAAGATTTATGTATTTTTTCTTGTAAAGTGAACAGCAATAGAAAAGTTGCCCCTTCTCTGCCAAAGAACAATAGAAAGCAAGGCAAACCCCCCTCTGCCTGTGGAGAAGGTATGAAAATACTTTAGCAGTGCCCATCCCAGCTGCTAAAGGGCAGTGACTACTCACGCATGCACTGCAATCCATGCCCATTTGCAAGTGCCTTCGTGCATAATGTGCATTTGGCGTGATTTGAGAAGCAGCCTGGCACCAGCTTGTGCCCACTGGCATCTATCCACTTATCCTTTGGCTCTCTGCCTTTCTCTTTCAGCTGTTCTTTCATCTTACCCTAGGAGACAAGATAGATTTCATCAGCAACAGAACAGCATGCCCAGAAGAAAAACATGTTATTAAAGGGTGCAGCTCTGCTAAACATCACAAACATGCTTAATAGATCAATTAACAAAATCCAACTCTTCATATACTGTATGTACTAATGTTCTAACTGCAGCATGCTTATTTTTATATATATATATATATATATACACACTGTAACAATGAATAGGAACAAAGGAATGGGGAATAGAACACAAACTAAAAGAACACAAAGGGATAAACATAAAAGCCTTAGCATCTCATTTTACTAGCACTGGGCCCCATATGTATACAAGCTCTTCTGTATTACTAGGACAGTGTTTCCAACCCCTCAGCTGCCAGCAGATGAAATATCTTGTGGTTCCATATTAACTTTGTATTTTCCTTTCATGTCACTGTTGCTTTGGCTAAAGTGTTTTCTCAGCATTTTCCCTTTTTTGTATCTACTACTGTTTTCCCCTTTCCTCTGTCTGCCCTCCCTGTCTATGTTTCACTCTGGTGCAAGTTTTATCTTTCTTGTTATCTTTCATATTTTTTTGTTATCTATTATTTCTTTCTCCCTATTATATATATATTAATAGTGTGTGTGATGCTGCTTCTCTATATGGCTGTAGGGTCTTGAGACCCCTATTTTGAAAAAGTAGACTTCCCTTTATTAACATATGTGGGTTTGCATTTGGGGGACAGTGTTACATTTTTTTAATTTTTTTTTTTTTTTTTAAATATTTTTATTGAGGTTAAGAGTAAAATACATAGAGCCACACATATAGGCTCACAAAAAGTGAAATGCAATGTACAGATATGAGCAAACTTTGTATATGTAACAGGTTAACGTACAATTTCAAAAACAACTATTGACTGACATCAGAAAACCATGACATATCAAAGACTTATGGGCCTTAATATGTTCCTAACCTCAGGGTTTCTGGATTTATATAGATAGCAGTCCCCAATATGAAACTAGACATTAGGTACATAATATGTTCCCCCTATTATGACTAATGTGTATTAATGAACAAGGCAATATAGAGATCAAACAAAAAGAAAAGAAAAAAGGTGTGTGTGTGGGGGGGGGGAACTGGGGGGGGGGGGCAGAAAGGGGGACTGGGTGAAATACTTAGCAAAGATCAACTTTGCTGTCCGATCGATCTAGCTAACCACATGAGACATTTATTAACAGTGGGAGGATCTTTACTACTATCTAGTAAATAAAAAATAAAATCTAACACTGAACTTGAGCTCTGTTGAAGTTACTATTGATCATCTATTTTGGATACTACAGAACAGACTTTATATCTCTAGCAGAAATAGAAACATCAGCTCTGGCTACCGTGTTTATTACTAAACTATGGGGAGTTTGGACTTTGTATAGATAAATACCCCTAATATGAGAGAAGTGTTAGTAGAATAGTTAGCCCAGTTTAGACCACATATTAGGCAATACCCGTGTGAGCAGATTCTAATGAATAGTAGAGTGTTACATTTTTATTGTAATTGTATTTTGGCTAAATTCACATTTCTAATTAGAGCGATCCAGGGAGTTACAAACTTATTGAGGATCTTTGATTTTTTTTTAGTCTTACTTCTGTTCCCAAATGCAGCAAGACACAGGCCTAGATTTCTAACTAATGTCTCGATACTGTTCCTGGGAATGCTGTGTAAAATGTCTTGTGCATTTTTCCTGTAAGAATTTGTTATGCTACACTTTATGTACTGGGTAGATAAGTGTCATTTTACTTGCTGATATAGTGCACTGCACTAGTTTTCAAATCTGTCCTCAGATCTCCATAACAGGCCAGATTTTGAGGATAGTTGAAGTGGAGCTCAGGTGAAATAATCAGCTGATTAGTAAAAAGGGTTATTTTACCTGCTCTCACCCATGGTAATCCTGAAAATCTGGCCTGTTGGGGAGGCTCGAGGACAGGTTTGAAAAACAGTGGTATCATGGTATAGACTTGGGTCACCTTGTCCTCTAAATAAAGAAAAACCTTTATTCCTTTATGGCTTTGTTGTTTCTTAATACATTTTGCATCACATTGCATGATACACATGACCACTGGCCTGTTAGTCGCTTATCTGTTCTCCTGGTCACACTGTCTATAGGTTATCTAGCTAGGTAATCTCAGGAGCAGCAATGTACTACTGGGAGCTGATTGCTAAATGGTAGCTGCACACTTTTGCCTTCTTGTGATTGGCTCAATAACCATATGTGTTCATATAGCTCCCAGTAGTGCATTGCTGCTTTTTAAACAAAGGATTCTAAGAGTCTGATGCAAATTTGAAAATATAAGTTAATTGGAAAGTTGTTTAACATTGTATGCTCTGCATCTGAATCATAAAAGAAAAATTTGGGGTTTCATGTTCCTTTAAGACAGTGTTTACCAAACCCAGTCCTCAGAACCCTTACTCAGGCCAGATATTCATTATATCTTAACTAGAGCACAGGTGAAATAATCAGCTGATCAGTAACCATGGTTACTATCCTGCTCTCACCCTTCAGATGATTATTTCACCTGTGCTTTAGTTAAAATATAACGAATATCTGGCCTGAGTAAGGGTCCAGAGGGCTGGGTTTGGGAAACACTGCTTTAAGAAAAATCAATTTTTATTTTGAAACTAAGAGGAAGTACATGTTTGGGAAACAATGGTGGAATAGGTTGCTCAATGCCTAATACATTATTAGCTATGAATTGTAATTTTTTGGGGGGAAGCAGGACTCTGAGACACTCACGTTTACAATGTGAAGAAGGTGATTGTCATGAGAACCTGGGCTGAATTCTGGTATTTAGATTCCTCAACTACAGGTTTAGATTAATTTTATTTGCACAGGTTACTGGACTATACAGAAAGATTACACTACACCCAATATAGGGCTAAATTACAAGTGGTGTACAATTTAGTGGTCCCACTTGAGAGATAACTTTGCTAGAAATTTACTTTTTGCGCATCGGGTAGCGCTCGTATTACAAGTTGAAAGTAAATAAGTTTCTGTGCAAGCGGAAACCCGACACACGCAAAGAGTTTGACTTCAGATATTGCAACCATATTAACTATTCTTCCTATAGACTTCAATGGAGTGTGCAAACTGAAAAAAAACTAACACCTATACTAATGTGCTAACTTGAACTGAGCTAGCAATATTATACATTCCAAAGTTCTTCACATTGAAATATATGTAATATTTATATTTTAATATATATTTCTATATACATCTGTATATGCCTATTATTATTATTATCAGGTATTTGTAGAGCGTCAACAGATTCCGCAGCACTATGAACATAGGTGGTATACAAAATAATATTTAAAGGGACAATACACTGTAAAATTGTTTTTATATGAATGTATTTTCAATGACTTGTTATACCAGCTGCAGAGTATAAAATGTGTGAGAAAATGGACAGGAGGGAGAGTATCTGGAGATGAGGTTTGAGATGTAGGGGGGAGCAGTGCAGTTGCGGGCTTTGTGTGTCAGAGTGAGAATTTTGTGTTTAATCCTGGAGGCAAGAGGAAGTCAGTTAAGGGATTGGCAGAGAGGTGAAGCAGATGAAGAGTGACGTGTAAGGAAGATGAGCCTGGCAGAGGCATTCATTATGGACTGTAAAGGAGCTAGGCG
The DNA here is from genome assembly GCF_027579735.1 of Bombina bombina. Classification (NCBI taxonomy): domain Eukaryota; kingdom Metazoa; phylum Chordata; class Amphibia; order Anura; family Bombinatoridae; genus Bombina; species Bombina bombina. Next base: position 775,066,208 of record NC_069500.1, on the reverse strand, counting down.
GTAGGTATGGAGATCAGAGAGGATGGAGATACAGTAGTCAAGGCGGGAAAGGATGAGAGAGTGGATTAAAATCTTAGTTATGTCTTGTGTAAGGAAATGTCTAATTTTAGAGATGTTTTTAAGGTGGAAGTGGCAGGCTTTAGCCAAGGACTGAATGTGAGGAATGAAAGATAGATCTGAGTTAAGTGTGACCGCAAGACATCGGGCGTGTGGTGTTGGGGTAATGATGGAGTTATCAACAGTTATAAAGAAATGGGGGTGGAGATTTTGGAAGAAGGGGGAAAATAAGGAGCTCAGTTTTGGAGAGATTTAGCTTGAGGTAGTGAGAGGACATACAAGATGAGATACGAGAGAGGTGGTTAGTGACACGGGTTAGCAAGGAAGGAGATAGTTCTGATGCTGAGAGGTAGATTTGGGTGTCATCGGCATTCAAATGATAATGAAACCCGTGGGACTTTATTAAGGAACCTAATGAGGACGTGTAGATTGAGAAGAGGAGGGGACCAAGGGCAGAGCCTTGCGGTACCCCAACTGAAAGAGGTAACGGGGCAGAGGATGCCCAAGAGAAGGCTACACTAAAGGTACGGTTAGACAGATAGGAAGAGAACCACGAGAGAGCTGTGTCACAGATGTCGAAGGAATGGAGGGTTTGGAGCAAAAAGTGGGTGGTCAACAGTATCAAAGGCTGCAGACAGATCAAGGAGGATAAATAGAGACAAAGTGGCCTTTGGATTTTGCTGTAAGTAGGTTGTTGGTAACCTTAAAGGGACACTGAACCCAACATTTTTCTTTCATGATTCAGATAGAGCATGCAATTTAAGCAACTTTCTAATTTACTCCTATTATCAATTTTTCTTTGTTCTCTTGCTATTTTTATTTGAAAAAAAAGGCATCTAAGCTTTTTTTTTTTGGTTCAGTATTTTGGACAGCACTTTTTATTGGTGGATGAATTTATCCACCAATCAGCAAGGACAACCCAGGTTGTTCACCAAAAATGAGCAGGCATCTAAAGTTACAATCTTGCATTTCAAATAAAGATACCAAGAGAATAAAGACAATTTGATAATAGCAGTGAATTAGAAAGTTACTTAAAATGTCATGCTCTATCTAAATCACGAAAGAAAAATTTGGGTTCAGTGTCCCCTTAACAATTGCTGTCTCTGTGGAGTGTAGAGGGTAAAATCCAGATTGCAGTGGGTCAAGAAGGGAGTTTAATGTAAGGAAATGATATAGACAAGCAGATACTAGCTTTTTAAGAAGCTTTGAGGCAAGAGGGAGTAGGGAAATAGGACGGTAGTTGGATGGGGAGGTTGGATCTAGAGAAGGTTTGTTGAGGATAGGTGTGACCAGTGCATGTTTAAGAGATGAGGGAAATATACCAGTGCTGAGGGAGAGATTGAAGATGTGTGCGAGCATAGGGGTAAGGGTAGAAAAAGAGGGAGGGGAGTAGCTGTGAGGGGATGGGGTTGAGGGGACAGGTAGTGAGGTGAGAGGATAGTATAAGGGCAGAAACTTCTTCCTCTGTAACAGGGGCAAAAGAGCTACATTTTTGGCTATGTGGGTTTTGGATGACTGTGAGCTTTTTTTGGGGGGGGGGAGACACCGGTAGTATGTTATGAGTTGATTTCATTTTGATGTAGCTGGCAAATCTTGAGCTGAGAGAGAAGTTGTAGTGGGAGTGGGCAGAGAAGAGTATTGAATGTGGAGAACAAACGTTTTGGGTTTGAAGAAAGAGTAGAGATAAGAGTAGAGAAGTAATGTTGTTTATATAGATTAAGGGCAGAATAGTAAAAGTTCATGATGAACTTATAGTGAAGAAAGTCAGTGTCGCTCAACAGTACGGGAACATCTGCGTAGGTATCGTGTCAGAGGAGTGTGCCAGGGCTGAGGATGATTGCATGATTTCCGATCTATGGTAGGTGGGACCAGATTGTCAAGGACCGATGTAAGGGTGGAGTTGTAGTGGCAGATAGATTCATCAGGGCAGGAAAATGAGGAGATGTAAGAGAGGAGAGGTTCGAGAGATCTAGCGAGCTGTTACTTATCTAATGACTTGATCTTTCTGTAAAGTTTGGTGTGAGGGGTAGAAGGAGGGAGAGTTGTAGAGAGGGAAGTGATGTTACAAGTGAGGAGGTGATGGTCAGAAAGAGGAAAAGGGGAATTTGTGAAGTTTTAGATGCCTATACCTTTAAATATTTATATAGATATATATTTTTAAAAATTCAGATATATACATAAATATTACATTTATTTCTATGTGAAGAACATTGGAATGTACAATATGCAAATTGTAAATCAGGTTTAGCACTGTAGGTCTAACACGGTGTCGGGTTAGCATTCTGGAAGACAGTTATCTTAAGGCTTGTTATGTAATTTTAAAAATAAAAATAATGTAAAAAATAATAATTTTAAAAAAATAATAAAAATAGTATAGAAACTTGTTAGAATACATATGTATTTTTTTTAGAATTTTTAAGAACATCTATAATCATTTTTAATAATTATCTATCTATCTATCTATCTATCTATATATATATATATATGTTTATGTATTTATATCTATGTACTGTATATATATATATATATATGTATGTAAATACATATATACACATATAAATACATCTGTATATATATAATCTCAAAACAACAAGAGTATTGCATTAAGCAATGATACTTTTTTATTGGACTAACTATACATTTATAAGTAGCTTTCAGAAAAATTCCTTTCTTTCTCAAGTCTGAAGCAATACTGAAGCAGTATTGTTATTAGTGTTATTTTGATATCTAAATCACTGGACTAACACGGCTACTCTAATCAACGTGTATGTATATATATATATATTTTGTATTGTCTTACGAAGGGGGTAACACCCCGAAACGTTACAGGTAACTTTGGAAATCCTGGCGAGTGCATCCCCATTCTTTACTACTATCAATACCATGGACGCACCCTGGGTGGATGAAATGTTTACCTTGAGTGCTGGCCTGCCTGCTGTCTATATATACCCTCCCTCTCTTCTACCCTCACCCCCATACTCACACACATTTTCAACCTCTCCCTCAGTACTGGTATAATTCCCTCATCTCTAAAACATGCACTGGTCACACCAATCCTCAAAAAACCTTCCCTTGATCCTACCTTCCTATCTGACTAACCATACATTTAGTGTAGCCTTCTCTGGACCATCCTCCTCCCCGTTACCACTTTCTGTTGGGGTACCTCAAGGCTCTGTCCTCGGTCCCCTTCTCTTTTCAATCTACACGTCATCATTAGGTTCCTTAATAAAGTCCCATGGGTTTCAATAACATTTGTATGCCAATGACACCCAAATCTACCTCTCTGCACTAGACCTACCTCCTTCCTTACTAACCCGTGTCACTGACTGTCTTTCTCATATCTCATCTTGGATGTCCTCTCACTACCTTAAGCTAAAATCTCTCCAAAACTGAACTCCTTATTTTTCCCCCTTCTTCCAATGTCTCCACCCCCAAAATTTCTATAACTGTTGATAATTCCATCCTTACTCCTACCCCTCATGCCCGATGTCTTAGGGTCACACTTGACTCAGATCTTTCCTTCACTCCTCACATTCAGTCCTTGGCTAAAGCCTGCCGCTTCCACCTTAAAAACATCTCTAAAATTAGACATTTCCTTACACAAGATACAACTAAGATTTTAATCCACTCTCTCATCCTATCCCGCCTCAACTACTGCAACTCCATCCTCTCTGGTCTACCTAGCTGCCACATAGCTCCTTTACAATCCATTATGAATGCCTCTGCCAGGCTCATCTTCCTTAATCATCGCTCTTCGTCTGCTGCACCTCTCTGCCAATACCTTCACTGGCTTCCTCTTGCTTCTAGGATTAAACACAAAATCCTCACTTTGACATACAAAGCTCTCAACTGCACTGCTCCCCCCTACATCTCAGACCTTGTCTCCAGATACTCTCCTGCCCGTCCCCTTCGATCAGCTCAGGATCTCCTCCTCTCCTCCTCTCTTGTTACTTCCTCACATTCCCGTTTACAGGAATTCTCCAGACTGGCCCCCATCTTGTGGAACTCCCTGCCTCGCTCCACAAGACTCTACTATTCAGGGATGCTTATAACCAACACTAACCTTTCCTAACTCCACTGCTTTCCCCTTAAACCCCTTAGAATTTAAGCCTACGAGCCCAGCTGTTTGCAGATCGCCTTCATAAGAGCTGACTACAACAGTGAAACTCTCGGCAGGGCCCTCTACCCACTTGATCCCTACAAAACCTATCCTGTATACCGACTATGTTTACAGTGCTGCGGAATCTGTTGGCGCTCTACAAATACGTGATAATAATAATATATATATATACATACAGGGCCGGACTGGGAATTCAGACCGGCCCTGGAAATTTGTATAGACCGGCCCAGCCCCGCCCCTCCAACCCTGCCCCCCTCCAGTCCTGCCCCCTTTAAAGAAACTACTTTTTTGTATTATTCAGATAGGTGGTTAAACTGGATGTTGTCTCCCTTAAGATAGCAGGGGTACTAGATGTGTGCCCTTAGTCCACTGTATCTTAGAAGGATATGATTTTCACTTATGAGGTACATATTAACTCAAATGTCTGGGGGGGTGCTAGCCATACTAATTTTGGGATCAAGAGTGAATTCCTTGGTATGTAGGGGCTAGAATGTCCTCCTGGATTTGATCAGACTGGTATACTGCTGGAGATTTCTCCGCTGTGAAAAGCACAAATGGGCTTAAATGGTTTGTCGTCCAGGCAGGGCATACCCCTTCCAGCCATAAATATGTGTTTGTAGTCTAAGGGCATACCCTTTAAAGCCATAAAGATGTGTTTTTCATCTAGAGGCATATCCCTTTAAAGTCATAAAGCTGTGTTTGCAGTTCAAGGGCATACCCCTTTAAAGCCATAAAGCCTTGTTTTGCTGTCTAGGAGCATACCCCTTTAAAGCATGTGTGTCTTATCCATAACATGCCATTTCCCCACCAGTACTAATATTGTTTGAGTGTATATATTGAAAAAAATTGAATTATCAGAAAGTTATTGTTTTTATGCAGATCATTTGCAATGCAGAGGTTATTAATTATATATTTTATGCAAATATAAAATCTTATAAGTAGCTATTCCGATATATAAGTGAATTAGCTATAGTATAGTAGCTTTGGGTCACATGGGAGTTCTCTGTTTGCTTTGATAACCTAGGTTTATACTTGAAATGGTGATATTTAGACTTGGAATATATAAAGTATATTAAGTATAAAGAATTTATACTTCATGTTTACTGCCTACCACAACGGCCTGTTCTTTGTCATTTGATGAAAAAGTTGCTGCAATTAGAAATCACATTTACACAAAATGTTACACAACTAGCACACAGAGTGCTAATTTAAAACCATTTTGACAAAAAAAAAAATCTTTATTTCTCCTCTGTGCAACTATTGTTTTTATTAATGTGCAGATCAATTGATTACCATCTTGTTCATGTAATGAAAGAGGAGAGGATTAGTGTAAGTAGGACAGGTGTGTAAAATATCCGACTCTGACCACAGAACAAAATTCTCTTCTGTTCCTTATAGAGCACTAGCTTTGATAGCATGGGAAAAGAGGGTAAGCACTTCTGAAACATGCAAAACCAACATTTTCTTAGGGGAAATAAAAACAACTGTTCAGTAGGATAAGAGTCTGCTCTGTTTGGCCCCAGCTGAGTAATTTTCTTTCCTACCTCACTCTGGCACTGCCGCATCATCTATGCAACTGCAAGGTTGAGCGCACTGTAACTGTGGGCTGCGCCTGCAGCCGCCCCGCTTCCATCCGCCTCAGCTGCTCAGTCAGTGCCAGTGTCACATCTGATTCCGGTCCAGACCATCAGATGATGATCACATCTATGTAATACGGCCGGCAATTCAGCAAATGCCAGCCTGAATGAGTGGCTGACAGGCTGTGGCTGAGCCTGTGGCCTCCAACTCAAGCTAACTAGGCTCGTCATCGCTGACACTCACGCTCCCCAGGCTGGGAGCGTCCCAGGCTCCCTCCACTACATGTCACATTTGTGAGATGACTGACGAAAGACAGTCAATCAACGCAGTGTGACGTCACGTAAGTGGCAGCCAGGCTGGCCCCCGCATTCCTCCCTGGCTGCCCTCATCCAGTGACAGACTGAGTTGTGTGATTGACATGACAGACAGATACAGACTCAGTCTGATAGGCTTGCGTTGCGGGCCGGACCCAGCCAGAGGGGGTTAATTTATTGGTTAGACACAGTTAGTCAGTAGGGTGCCTCTAGGCTATTAGCCTAAGTACTAACTAAACTAATGTATTACCGGTTTACCGCAAATAATCGCAAATATATCAGAATATCAAAATATTTTCTAATTAATTTCTGTTCTCTACTGCAGCAGCTGAGCCCAGCCCAGCCTAGCTGAGGATTTTTCCCAGTATCCCGGCTGCCCAATCTGGCCCTGTGTGTATATATATAGTATACAACAGAAGTGAGTACACCCCTGGGCAATATCACTTAAATATCAAATTATTAAAAATTGTATCACCTCTCAATAATTGTTTTATTTCTAAGTTGACAAGTAGAGTATTTCCTATTATAAACAATCAAAAACAAATACTTTAGAAAGATTATATTGAAAATACAGGCCCCAAAGTAGAAATGTAATGCAACAAAAGTGAATACACCTATGGTCACTAACACGCAAGTTAGATCACTGAAACAAAATTGAGTACACCTATGATTTCCAATTAGCCTAATTGCATGAGCATAGTTACCAGAACAGTCTAATTTTTTTTACCAATGGGCTGTGTCTATCTGCAAGTCTGCATCATATCTCCACATGAAAAAGAATTGCCAGAGGAATTGAAAATCGGATTGTGAGACTTCACAAAGATGGAAAAGGATACAGGAAGATTGGTGACCAACTAAAAATCAGTCAAAATGCAGTTGCAGCAGTAATCAGGAGGTATAGATCGATACACAGTGCCAAAAATCAGAGCCACAGTGGCTGTCCTCCTAAAATGACACCACGGACAGTGAGCTACTTGCACAATCTAGCTCTGAAAAACAAGCAACAGACAAGTGCTTCAGATTTGGCTCAGGGGTTATTGATCGAAATTGGAGTTTCTGTGACAGCTCAGACAGTGCTAAGTACATTGCATAATAACAACATCTATGGACAGCATCCAAAGAAAAAAACATTGCTTGCTCTTTGGCACAAAACTGCAAGATTAAACTTTGCTAAACAACATAAAAAGCCTGATGAATACTGGGGAGCACATTATTTGGTAAGATGGCCAAGACCAAGATACTATTTTTCAGCTCAGATGGGGTGCAGCATGTTTGGTGTGAACCTGGTCAGGATTATTACAGTGAATGCATAGTCCCAACAGTAAATCATGGAGGTGGGAGTGTGACAATATGGGGCTGCATGACTGCAAAAGGTGTTGGGGAGATGACATTTATAGATGGCACCATGAATGCCTGGGATATACCAAAATACTGGCTGACAAGATGACTCCCAGTCTCTATAAGTTTGTCAGAGGATGAATATTCCAGCATGATAACGATCCAAAGCACACTGCCAACATCACAAGGAAGTTTCTAAAGGAAAAACAAGTGAAAACTATGACCTGGCCAAATATGTCACCTGACTTGAATCCAGTAGAACACCTTTGGGGTATTTTAAAGAGAAGGGTAGAGCAACACAATCTCTCCAGCAAAGATCAGCTGAATAAAATGATCTCTGAAGAAGGGCAGAACATCTCTCCAGAAATTTGTACCACACTGGTTTCCTCCATGCCAAGGATTGTCATCAAAAATAAAGGTGGACATGCAAAGTATTGAAAAAATAAAACATTTGAATCTCAGTAATGAAAGGTGCACTGACTTTTGTTGTATTGATTTCCTGCTATGGGGCGATATTTTTAATATAGTAAATCTAAACGGTTAGTTTTTAATTTCACATAAGAGCAAATACCCTACTGTAAAACTAAGACATAATGCAGCTACTGTTAGGTTATACAATTTTGAATTATTTGACATTTAAGTGATATTGCACTGGGGTGTACTCACTTCTGTTGTATACTGTGTATATATATATATATATATATACACACACTCACACACACAAACACACATACATATTTAGACATGTTTATGTATTACAGTCCTTTTTTGTCAAACACCTTATACCATATATCTTTGAGCCCTTATAACTTATTTTTTTTTTTTTAACATTTTGATATTGTTTATATGAGTGTAACTGTACTTTTAAATAAATTTATGTTTTATACATTTTTTTTTTAACTTACTACCCTTTACCCAAGTTTTTCAGTTTCACTACCCTGACTAACACAAATCCCAATTATGATAAAGCGAACGTGTTTACTTTCAACTTGTAATACGCACTCTATTTTCGGTGTGCACAAAAAGCTTGCGCGCAAACATTAGCATGCCACTTGTAATCTAGACCATATTTTTAAAGCAAAAAATATGAAAAGAACAATAAATATTATATTTTTCAAAATCATTAGTACTGGGAACTGTCTTAAACTGTGTATTTACTATTGTTAAAGGGACAGTCTACACCAGAATTTGTATTGTTTTAAAAGATAGATAATCCCTTTATTACCCATGTCCCAGTTTTGCATAACCAACGCAGTTATAATAATATACTTTTAACCTCTGTGATTATCTTGTATCTAAGCCTCTGCAAACTGCCCCTTTCTCCTGTTAAGTGTAGTCAGTCCACGGGTCATCCATTACTTATGGGATATTAACTCCTCCCTAACAGGAAGTGCAAGAGGATCACCCAAGCAGAGATGCTATATAGCTCCTCCCCTCTACGTCATACCCAGTCATTCTCTTGCACCTAACTAATAGATAGGACGTGTGAGAGGACTGTGGTTATTAAAATTAGTTTTTATTTCTTCAATCAAAAGTTTGTTATTTTAAACAGCACCGGAGTGTGTTTTCTTTCATGTAATTAGCAAGAGTCCATGAGCTAGTGACATATGGAATATACATTCCTACCAGGAGGGGCAAAGTTTCCCAAACCTTAAAATGCCTATAAATACACCCCTCACCACACCCACAATTCAGTTTTACAAACTTTGCCTCCGATGGAGGTGGTGAAGTAAGTTTGTGCTAGATTCTACGTTGATATGCGCTCCGCAGCAAGTTGGAGCCCGGTTTTCCTCTCAGCGTGCAGTGAATGTCAGAGGGATGTGAGGAGAGTATTGCCTATTTGAATGCAGTGATCTCCTTCTACGGGGTCTATTTCATAGGTTCTCTGTTATCGGTCGTAGAGATTCATCTCTTACCTCCCTTTTCAGATCGACAATATACTCTTATATATACCATTACCTCTGCTGATTCTCGTTTCAGTACTGGTTTGGCTTTCTACAAACATGTAGATGAGTGTCCTGGGGTAAGTAAATCTTATTTTCTGTGACACTCTAAGCTATGGTTGGGCACTTTGTTTATAAAGTTCTAAATATATGTATTCAAACATTTATTTGCCTTGACTCAGAATGTTCAACTTTCCTTATTTTTCAGACAGTCAGTTTCATATTTGGGATAATGCATTTGAATTAATCATTTTTTCTTACCTTCAAAATTTGACTCTTTTTTTCCCTGTGGGCTGTTAGGCTCGCGGGGGCTGAAAATGTTTCATTTTATTGCGTCATTCTTGGCGCGGACTTTTTTGGCGCAAAAATTCTTTTCCGTTTCCGGCGTCATACGTGTCGCCGGAAGTTGCGTCATTTTTTTGACGTTATTTTGCGCCAAAAATGTCGGCGTTCCGGATGTGGCGTCATTTTTGGCGCCAAAAGCATTTAGGCGCCAAATAATGTGGGCGTCTTATTTGGCGCTAAAAAATAAGGGCGTCGCTTTTGTCTCCACATTATTTAAGTCTTATTTTTTCATTGCTTCTGGTTGCTAGAAGCTTGTTCTTTGGCATTTTTTCCCATTCCTGAAACTGTCATTTAAGGAATTTGATCAATTTTGCTTTATATGTTGTTTTTTCTCTTACATATTGCAAGATGTCTCACGTTGCATCTGAGTCAGAAGATACTACAGGAAAATCGCTGTCTAGTGCTGGAGCTACCAAGCTAAGTGTATCTGCTATAATTTTTGGTATCTGTTTCTCCAGCTGTTGTTTGTATTGTATGTCATGACAAACTTATTAATGCAGATAAAATTTCCTTTAGTACTGTTACATTACCTGTTGCTGTTCCGTCAACATCTAATTTTCAGAGTGTTCCTGATAAACATAAGAGATTTTATTTTTTAAATCCATTAAGAAGGCTATGTCTGTTATTTCTCCTTCTAGTTTACATAAAAGTCTTTTAAAACTTCTCTTTTTTCAGATGAATTTTTAAATGAACATCATCATTCTGATACTGATAATGGTTCTTCTGGTTCAGAGGTTTCTGTCTCAGAGGTTGATGCTGATAAATCTTTGTATTTGTTCAAGATGGATTTTATTCGTTCTTTATTTAAAGAAGTATTAATTGCATTAGAAATAGAGGATTCTGGTCCTCTTGATACTAAATCTAAACGTTTAAATAAGGTTTTTAAATCTCCTGTAGTTATTCCAGAAGTGTTTAATCTCCCTGATGCTATTTCTGAAGTAATTTCCAGGGAATGGAATAATTTGGGTAATTCTTTTACTCCTTCTAAACGTTTAAGCAATTATATCCTGTGCCATCTGACAAATTAGAGTTTTTTTGGGGACAAAATCCCTAAGGTTATGGGGCTGTCTCTAATCCTGCTAAATGTGCTACTATTCCTACGGCAGATAGTACTTCATTTAAGGATCCTTTAGATAGGAAAATTGAATCCTTTCTAAGAAAAGCTTACTTATGTTCAGGTAATCTTCTTAGACCTGCAATATTTTTAGCGGATGTTGCTGCAGCCTCAACTTTTTGGTTAGAAGCTTTAGCACAACAAGTAACAGATCATAATTTTATAGCATTATTATTATTCTATAACATGCTAATAATTTTATTGGTGATACCATCTTTTGATATCATTAGAGTTGATGTCAGGTATATGTCTCTAGCTATTTTAGCTAGAAAAGCTTTATGGATTAAACTTGGAATGCTGATATGTCTTCTAAGTCACCTTTGCTTTCCCTTTCTTTCCAGGGTAATAAATTATTATCTCTGTTTCTGGAAGGAAGGGAACTTTTTTACCAAAGGATAAAAAATCTAAGGTAAATTTAGGTCTGATAATCATTTTCGTTCCTTTCCTCATAATAAGGAACAAAAGCCTGATCCTTCATCCTCAGGAAAGGTATCAGTTTGGAAACTATTTCCAGTTTGGAATATATCCAAGCCTTATAGAAAACCTATAGCCAGCTCCTAAGTACCCATGAAGGTGCGGACCTTATTCCAGCTCAGCTGGTATGGGGCAGATTACGTTTTCTTCAAAGATATTTGGATCAATTCCGTTCTCAATCTCTGGTTTCAGAACATTGTTTCAGAAAGGTACTGAATTGGCTTCAGTTAAGGCCTCCTGCTAAGAGATTTTTTTCTTTCCCGTGTCCCAGTTAACACAGCATAGGCTCAGCATTTCTGAAATGTGTTTCAGATCTAGAGTTGGCTGGAGTAATTATGCCAGTTCCAGTTCTGAAACAGGGGCTGGGGTTTTATTTTATCTCTTCATTGTACCAAAGAAGGTCAATTCCTTCAGACCAGTTCCGGATCTATCAATATTGAATCGTTATGTAAGGATACCAACATTCAAGATGGTTACTGTAGGACTATCCTGCCTTTTGTTTAGCAAGGGCATTATATGTCTACAATAGATTTACAAGATGTGTATCTGCATATTCCGATTCATCCAGATCACTTTTAGTGTCTGAGATTCTCTTTTTAGACAAGCATTACCAGTTTTGTGGCTCTACCGTTTGGCCTAGCCTCAGTTCCAAGAATTTTTTTGGTTCTCGGTGCCCTTCTTTCTGTAATCAGAGAACAGGGTTTTGGTATTTCCTTATTGGACGGTATCTGGGTACTTGCTCAGTCTTCTCATTTTCGAAGAATCTCATACGAATCGACTTGTGTTGTTTCTTCAAGTTCATGGTTGGAGGATCAATTTACCAATCAGTTCATTGATTCCTCAGACAAAGGTAACCTTTTTAGGTTTCTAGATAGATTCAGTGTCTATGACTCTGTCCTTGTCAGACAAGAGAAGTTTAACATTGATATCAGCTTGTCAAAACCTTCAGTCACAATCATTCCCTTTGGTAGCCTTATGCATGGAAATTTTAGGTCTTAGGACTGCCGCATCAGATGCGATCTCCTTTGCTCATTTTCACATGCGACCTCTTCAGCTCTGTATGCTGAACCAATGGTGCAGGGATTACTCAAAGATATCTCAATTAATATCTTTAAACCGATTATACGACACTCTCTGACATGGTGGACAGATCACCATCGTTTAGTTCAGGGGGCTTCTTGTTCTTCCGACCTGGACTATAATCTCAACAGATGCAAGTCTTACAGGTTGGGGAGCTGTGTGGGGGTATCTGACGGCACAAGGGGTTTGGGAATCTCAGGAGGTGAGATTTCCGATCAATATTTTGGAACTCCGTGCAATTTTCAGAGCTCTTCAGTCTTGGCCTCTTCTGAAGAGAGAGTTGTTCATTTGTTTTCAGATAGACAATGTCACAACTGTGGCATACATCAATCATCAAGGAGGGACTCACAGTCCTCTGGCTATGAAAGAAGTATCTCGAATTTTGGTTTGGGCGGAATCCAGCTCCTGTCTAATCTCTGCGGTTCATATCCCAGGTATGGACAATTGGAAAGCGGATTATCTCAGTCGCCAAACGTTGCACCTGGGCGAATGGTCTTCACCCAGAGGTATTTCCTCAGATTGTTCAAATGTGGGAACTCCCAGAAATAGATCTGATGGCTTCTCATCTAAACAAGAAACTTCCCTGGTATCTGTCCGGATCCCGGGATCCTCGGGCGGAGGCAGTGGATGCATTATCTCTTCCTTACAAGTGTCATCCTGCCTATATCTTTCCGCCTCTAGTTCTTCTTCCAAGGGTATTCTCCAATATTCTAAAGGAATGCTCGTTTGTCCTGCTGGTAGCTCCAGCATGGCCTCACAGGTTTTGGTATGTGGATCTTGTCCGGATGGCCTCTTGCCGGCTGTGGACTCTTCCGTTAAGACCAGTCTTTCTGTCTCAAGGTTCTTTTTTCCATCAGGATCTCAAAACCTTAGTTTTAAGGTGTGGAGTTTGAACGCTCTATTCTTGGTCAAAGAGGTTTCTCTGACTCTGTGATTGATACTATGTGACAGGCTCATAAATCTGTATCTAGAGAGATATATTATAGAGTCTGGAAGACTTATATTTCTTCAGGATGGTTTAGATAAAGGTTTGTCCGCAAGTTTCTTGTAAGACAAATCTCTGCTCTTTCTGTTCTTTTTCACAGAAGGATTGCTAATCTTCCTGATATTCATTGTTTTGTACAACCTTTGGTTCGTATAAAACTTGTCATTAAGTCAATTTCTCCTCCTTGGAGTTTGAATTTGGTTCTGGGGGCTCTTCAAGCTCCTCCTTTTGAACCCATGCATTCTTTGGTCGTTATATAACTTTCTTGGAAAGTTTTGTTTCTTTTGGCCATCTCTTCTGCCAGAAGAGTCTCTGAATTATCTACTCTTTTTTTGTGAGTCTCCTTTTCTGATTTTGCATCAGGATAAGGCGGTGCTGCGAACTTCTTTTGAATTTTTTACCTAAGGTTGTGAATTCTAACAACATTAGTAGAGAAATTGTGGTTCCTTCATTATGTCCTAATCCTATGAATTCTAAGGAGAAATCATTGCATTCTTTGGATACTTTTAGAGCTTTGTAATATTATGTTGAAGCTACTAAGTCTTTCCGAAAGACTTCTAGTCTATTTGTCATCTTTTCCGGTTCTAGAAAAGACCAGAAAGCTTCTGCCATTTCTTTGGCATCTTGGTTGAAATCTTTATTTCATCATGCCTATGTTGAGTCGGGTAACACTCCGCCTCAAGGGATTACAGCTCATTCTACTAGGTTAGTTTCTACTTCCTGGGCGTTTAAGAATGAAGCTTCGGTTGATCAGATTTGCAAAACAGCAACTTGGTCCTCTTTGCATACTTTTACTAAATTCTACCATTTTGATGTGTTTTCTTCTTCTGAAGCAGTTTTTGGTAGAAACGTACTTCAGGCAGTGGTTTCAGTTTGAATCTTCTGCTTATGTTTTTTCATTAAATTTTATTCTGGGTGTGGATTATTTTCAGCAGGAATTGGCTGTCTTTATTGTATCCCTCCCTCTCTAGTGACTCTTGTGTGGAAAGATCCACATCTTGGGTAATCATTATCCCATATGTCACTAGCTCATGGACTCTTGCTAATTACATGAAAGAAAACATAATTTATGTAGGAACTTACCTGATAAATTCATTTCTTTCATATTAGCAAGAGTTCATGAGGTCCGCCCTTTTTTGTGGTGGTTTTGATTTTTTTGTATAAAGCACAATTATTCCAATTCCTTATTTTATATGCTTTCGCACTTTTTTCTTATCACCCCACTTCTTGGCTATTCGTTAAACTGAATTGTGGGTGTGGTGAGGGGTGTATTTATAGGCATTTTAAGGTTTGGGAAACTTTGCCCCTCCTGGTAGGAATGTATATTCCATATGTCACTAGCTCATGGACTCTTGCTAATATGAAAGAAATGAATTTATCAGGTAAGTTCTTACATAAATTATGTTTTTTCTCAGGTAGCATTAGAAGAAGAATCTACCTGAGTTGTGTATGATCTTAGCGGACGTAACTAAGATCCATTTGCTGTTCTCGGCCATTCTGAGGAGCGAGGTAACTTCAGAACAGGGGACAGCGGGCAGGGTTCACCTGCAAGGAGGTATGTTGCAGTATATTATTTTCTAAGGAATGGAATTGACTGAGAAAATACTGCTAATACCGATGTAATGTAAGTACAGCCTTAAATGCAGTAGTAGTAACTGGTATCAGGCTGATATGTGTGTATGTTTGCACTGAAGTATTTCTGGGGAAAGGCACTTCACTAAGAAAATACTGTATATATATAACTTATAGCCTTTCTGCAGTGAAAGCGACTAGCAACAGGCTTTTTATTAACATTTCATATATTTATATTTAAAACGTTTACTGGCATGTTAATCGTTTTTTCTCTGAGGTACTTGGTGAAAAAATTTTTATGGGCATTATTTTCCACATGGCTGTCGTTTGTTTTGAATAAAATCAGTTTACTGAGCTTCCCCACTGTTGTATTAGGAGTGGGAGGGGCCTATTTTGGCGCTTTTACTGCGCAGTAGAAATTCAGTCACAAGTCTTCCTGTTCTCCCTGCATGATCCAGGACGTCTCTACAGAGCTCAGGGGTCTCCAAAACTAGTTTTGAGGGAGGTAATCACTCACAGCAGACCTGTGAGACTGTGCTTTGACTGTGATAAAAACGTATATATTTTTATTGTTATCCGTTTTTTGATATTAAGGGGTTAATCATCCATTTGCTAGTGGGTGCAATCCTTTGCTAAATTAATGGATTTAATGTGAAAATTTGGTTTCTATAACTAATCCGGTTCATTGTTATTTCAACTGTGACAGTTTTGTGTGCTTCTTAAAGGCACAGTAACGTTTTTTATATTGATTGTAAATTTCTTTGAAAAGTATTTTCCAAGCTTGCTAGTTTAATTGCTAGTTTGTTTAAACATGTCTGACATAGAGGAATCTCTTTGTGCAATATGTTCAAAGGCCAATGTGGAACCCAATAGAAATTTGTGTACTAATTGCATTGATGCTACTTTAAGTAAAAGCCAATCTGTACATGTAAAGAAAATTTCACCAGACAACGAGGGGGAAGTTATGCCGACTAACTCTCCTCACGTGTCAGTACCTGCATCTCCCGCTCAGGAGGTGCGTGATATTGTGACGCCAAGTACATCAGGGCGCCCTTTACAAATCACTTTGCAAGACATGGCTAATGTTATGACTGAAGTTTTATCTAAATTGCCAGAACTTAGGGGTAAACGCGACCACTCTGGGGTGAGAACAGAGTGCGCTGAAAATACTAGGGCCATGTCTGATACTGCGTCACAATTTGCAGAACATGAAGACGGAGAGCTTCATTCTGTGGGTGACGGATCTGATCCAAATAAACTGGATTCAGACATTTCAAATTTTAAATTTAAGCTTGAGAACCTCCGTGTGTTACTAGGGGAGGTATTAGCGGCTCTAAATGATTATAACACGGTTGCAATCCCAGAGAAAATATGTAGGCTGGATAAATATTTTGCGGTACCGACGTGTACTGACGTTTTTCCTATACCTAAAAGGCTTACAGAAATTGTTAACAAGGAGTGGGATAGACCCGGTGTGCCTTTCTCACCCCCTCCTATATTTAGAAAAATGTTTCCAATAGACGCCACCACACGGGACTTATGGCAGACGGTCCCTAAGGTGGAGGGAGCCGTTTCTACTTTAGCTAAGCGTACCACTATCCCGGTGGAGGATAGCTGCGCTTTTTCAGATCCAATGGATAAAAAGTTAGAGGGTTACCTTAAGAAAATGTTTGTTCAACAAGGTTTTATATTGCAACCCCTTGCATGCATTGCGCCTGTCACGGCTGCGGTGGCATTCTGGTTTGAGTCTCTGGAAGAGACCATTAGCTCAGCTACATTGGATGAGATTACAGACAAGCTTAGAGTCCTTAAGCTAGCTAATTCATTTATTTCTGATGCCGTAGTACATTTAACTAAGCTTACGGCTAAGAACTCCGGATTCGCCATTCAGGCGCGCAGAGCGCTGTGGCTTAAATCCTGGTCAGCTGATGTGACTTCTAAATCTAAATTGCTCAACATACCTTTCAAGGGGCAGACCTTATTCGGGCCCGGTTTGAAAGAAATTATCGCTGACATTACTGGAGGTAAGGGCCATGCCCTGCCTCAAGACAGAGCCAAACCAAGGGCTAGACAGTCTAATTTTCGTGCCTTTCGCAACTTCAAGGCAGGAGCAGCATCAACTTCCTCCGCTCCAAAACAGGAAGGAACTGTTGCTCGCTACAGACAGGGCTGGAAACCTAACCAGACCTGGAACAAGGGCAAGCAGGCCAGAAAACCTGCTGCTGCCCCTAAGACAGCAGGAAGTGAGGGCCCCCGATCCGGAAACGGATCTAGTGGGGGGCATACTTTCTCTCTTCGCCCAGGCTTGGGCAAGAGATGTCCAGGATCCCTGGGCGTTAGAGATCATATCTCAGGGATATCTTCTGGACTTCAAAGCTTCTCCTCCAAAAGGGAGATTTCATCTTTCAAGGTTGTCAACAAACCAGATAAAGAAAGAGGCGTTTCTACGCTGTGTACAGGATCTGTTACTAATGGGAGTGATCCACCCGGTTCCGCGGTCGGAACACGGACAAGGGTTTTACTCAAATCTGTTTGTGGTTCCCAAGAAAGAAGGAACCTTCAGACCAATCTTGGATTTAAAGATCCTAAACAAATTCCTAAGAGTTCCATCGTTCAAAATGGAAACTATTCGGACAATCTTACCCATGATCCAAAAGGGTCAGTACATGACCACAGTGGATTTAAAGGATGCGTACCTTCACATACCAATTCACAAGGATCATTACCGGTACCTAAGGTTTGCCTTCCTAGACAGGCATTACCAGTTTGTAGCTCTTCCCTTCGGGTTAGCTACTGCTCCAAGAATCTTCACAAAGGTTCTGGGTTCTCTTCTGGCGGTACTAAGACCGCGAGGAATATCGGTAGCTCCATACCTAGACGACATTCTGATACAAGCGTCAAGTTTCCAAGCTGCCAAGTCTCATACAGAGTTAGTACTGGCATTTCTAAGGTCACATGGGTGGAAGGTGAACGAAGAAAAGAGTTCTCTATTGCCACTCACAAGAGTTCCTTTCTTAGGGACTCTTATAGACTCGGTAGAAATGAAAATTTACCTGACAGAGGACAGGTTAACAAAACTCCTAAATGCTTGCCGTGTCCTTCATTCCATTCCACACCCGTCAGTGGCTCAATGCATGGAGGTAATCGGTTTAATGGTAGCGGCAATGGACATAGTTCCCTTTGCATGCCTGCATCTCAGACCACTGCAATTGTGCATGCTAAGTCAGTGGAATGGGGATTACTCAGATTTGTCCCCTATGCTGAATCTGGATCAAGAGACCAGAAATTCTCTTCTATGGTGGCTCTCTCGGCCACATCTGTCCAAGGGGATGCCCTTCAGCAGACCAGATTGGACAATTGTAACAACAGACGCCAGCCTGCTAGGTTGGGGCGCTGTCTGGAATTCCCTGAAGACTCAGGGATCATGGACTCAGGAGGAGAGTCTTCTTCCCATAAACATTCTGGAATTAAGAGCAGTTTTCAATGCCCTTCTAGCCTGGCCTCAGCTAGCAACTCTGAGGTTCATCAGGTTTCAGTCGGACAACATCACGACTGTGGCTTACATCAACCATCAAGGAGGGACAAGGAGTTCCCTAGCGATGATGGAAGTCTCAAAGATAATTCTCTGGGCAGAGTCTCACTCTTGCCACCTATCAGCGATCCACATCCCAGGCGTGGAGAACTGGGAGGCGGATTTCCTAAGTCGCCAGACTTTTCATCCGGGGGAGTGGGAACTTCATCCGGAGGTCTTTGCCCAAATACTTCGGCGTTGGGGCAGACCAGATATGGATCTCATGGCGTCTCGCCAGAACGCCAAGCTTCCTTGTTACGGGTCCAGGTCCAGGGACCCGGGAGCGGTTCTGATAGATGCTCTGACAGCACCTTGGACCTTCAAGATGGCTTATGTGTTTCCACCCTTCCCGATGCTTCCTCGATTGATTGCCAGGATCAAACAGGAGAGAGCATCGGTGATTCTAATAGCGCCTGCGTGGCCACGCAGGACCTGGTATGCAGATCTAGTGGACATGTCATCCTGTCCACCTTGGTCTCTGCCTCTGAGACAGGACCTTCTAATTCAGGGTCCTTTCAAACATCAAAACCTAATTTCTCTGAAGCTGACTGCATGGAAATTGAACGCTTAATTTTATCAAAGCGTGGATTTTCGGAGTCAGTAATTGATACCTTAATACAGGCTAGGAAACCTGTTACCAGGAAAATTTACCATAAAATATGGCGTAAATACTTACACTGGTGTGAATCCAAGAGTTACTCATGGATTAAGGTTAGGATTCCTAGGATATTGTCTTTTCTACAAGAAGGTTTAGAAAAGGGTTTATCTGCAAGTTCTTTAAAGGGACAGATCTCAGCTCTGTCCATTCTTTTACACAAACGTCTGTCAGAAGTTCCAGACGTTCAGGCTTTTTGTCAGGCTTTGGCCAGGCTTTGGCCAGGATTAAGCCTGTGTTTAAGACTGTTGCTCCACCGTGGAGCTTAAACTTAGTTCTTAACGTTTTACAGGGTGTTCCGTTTGAACCCCTTCATTCCATTGATATCAAGCTGTTATCTTGGAAAGTTCTGTTTTTAATGGCTATTTCCTCGGCTCGAAGAGTCTCTGAGTTATCGGCCTTACATTGTGATTCTCCTTATCTGATTTTTCATTCAGACAAGGTAGTTCTGCGTACTAAACCTGGGTTCTTACCTAAGGTAGTCACTAACAGGAATATCAATCAAGAGATTGTTGTTCCATCATTGTGCCCTAACCCTTCTTCAAAGAAGGAACGTCTTATGCACAATCTGGACGTAGTCCGTGCCCTGAAATTTTATTTACAGGCAACTAAAGATTTTCGCCAAACTTCTTCCCTGTTTGTCGTGTATTCTGGACAGAGGAGAGGTCAAAAAGCTTCTGCTACCTCTCTCTCTTTCTGGCTTCGTAGCATAATACGTTTAGCCTATGAGACTGCTGGACAGCAGCCTCCTGAAAGAATTACAGCTCATTCTACGAGAGCTGTGGCTTCCACGTGGGCCTTTAAGAATGAGGCCTCTGTTGAACAGATTTGCAAGGCTGCAACTTGGTCTTCTCTTCATACTTTTTCCAAATTTTACAAATTTGACACTTTTGCTTCTTCGGAGGCTGTTTTTGGGAGAAAGGTTCTTCAGGCAGTGGTTCCTTCCGTGTAAAGATCCTGCCTGTCCCTCCCGTCATCCGTGTACTTTTAGCTTTGGTATTGGTATCCCATAAGTAATGGATGACCCGTGGACTGACTACACTTAACAGGAGAAAACATAATTTATGCTTACCTGATAAATTCCTTTCTCCTGTAGTGTAGTCAGTCCACGGCCCGCCCTGTTTTTTATGGCAGGTCTAAATTTTAAATTAAACTCCAGTCACCACTGCACCCTATAGTTTCTCCTTTCTCGTTTGGTTTCGGTCGAATGACTGGGTATGACGTAGAGGGGAGGAGCTATATAGCAGCTCTGCTTGGGTGATCCTCTTGCACTTCCTGTTAGGGAGGAGTTAATATCCCATAAGTAATGGATGACCCGTGGACTGACTACACTTCAGGAGAAAGGAATTTATCAGGTAAGCATAAATTATGTTTTTTTCAGTTCTTTTGACAGACTTGCAGTCTAGCCAATCAGTGCCTGCTCCCAGATAACTTCACATGCACGAGCACCGTGTTATCTATATGAAATACGTGAACTAACACCCTCTAGTGGTGAAAAACTGTTAAAATGCAATCTGAAAAGAGGTGGGCTTCAAGGTCTAAGAAATTAGCATATGAACCTCCTAGGTTAAGCTTTAAACTAAGAATACCAAGAGAACAAAGCAAAATTGGTGATAAAAGTAAATTGGAAAATTGTTTAAAATTACACGCTCTATCTGAATCATGAAAGTTTATTTTGGCCTAGACTGTCCCTTTAAGCATATTACATATACTGGTAATTAATTTCAGATTTTAGATTTTTTTTTGTAATTGTATAGTTAGTGCAATTTCATCTTTATTAACAGTATATTTTTTCATGTTTTGTTCAGTTTTTGTTTTAATGTATAAAACTTTATTAAGTGCTAATATCCATTTTTAACAATTCAGTGGTTTAAGACTTTTTTTTTTTTATTTGAATCCAATTTGCTAACTTATTTTGTATTTTTCCTTCTGTTGCCTTTTGACCTTAGTATTTGAGAAAAAAAAATATTTCCCAATTTTCTTACCTTATCTTTCTGCCAGGATCCAGTAACCCTGTTTTTCAGAGAACTCAGCCGTCTCTTCACCTTGGTGCCTTTTTCAACTTTTTCTGGCTTTCCGGTATCTTCTACCCTTTTAGGGGAATAATTATGAGAGAAGGTCAGAAAGAAAACAGGTCACAACCTAAGCATATAATTTTACATTATCATTAGACTAAAGATTTTTGTTTGTTCATTTTTTTTAATAACCAAACAACAAAGTGTAATTTCTACCTATATACTAGTAAAAACATTTTATATTACATATTTACATTAAAGAAAATTTGAGTAATTTATCGCTTCACAGAATCTATATTTAATATTTTAGGAGTAGTGTTATGTTTATATCTTGTCTGCTGGAATGTGCACTTCAAAAGGGAAGTCAGACTATCTTTTTAATATATTATTATAGGATGTAGACAAATCTGAATGTGTTAAATGTGCCCATGAGGTGGATAAACATTTTCTGCATGGGTTGTCTGGTGGAATTACGCACTCGTTAGACAGGAACTCAAACCAGGTCACATTCTGCTTTGGCTCTCTGCTGCCCTCCTGCTTATTTTTGGTCCTAAAAAGTAAAAAAAAAATAATATAGTTTCTATAGGACAACGTATAGAAATATGTTCCTTTGTTATTACGAGTACAGTTATAGATTTTATAACTTTCCACAAAGGGGTAATAATCCATACAGGTTTATCTTTTGCTTATTCGTCAGCTGTTGCTTATTAATACTCTTAAATTGTACTTTATTATTAGTGTGGCAACAAAGGTTTGTTATTTAATAATGTAGCTCGTATTTTATTGGAGTATGTCATGTGTGGGCCTACGTAGTCTGTACAAAATACACAAAGAAATGACGGCTCTGTAATGGCTGGGTTGTCACATCATCTCAGTAGTGACAGGAATATGATTTAGCCTTAGTTTTTAGGCTTTTAAATATGATATATTAATACATGCCAATAATTAAGAGTATGAAAGTCCAGGGCTCAGATGCCAAAATGAAAGAAAAACATAGCTTTATTACCAATACCTTAAAACACAGTCACAAATAGGTGAACGGGAGTGCAGTAGATAAAACTAGCGCGTTTTGGCAAAGTGACGTATTCATACATATTAATACAGGCATTACTTTTAATAGCCCCTTTTTTGGAGTGTGAACACATATTTTAAACATTTGTTTTCAAGTCCACAAGTAATGCAAGTGAATGGTAAAGTAGTTTTACCAGAGAATGTTAGTGCAACTGTCATTTTTTTAGCCCATTCTATACTTTCAATGGATAGAACAGCAGCGCTAACATTGCTCATATCACAAGTGGTGAGTTATGTGGGTTGCACCTAGGAATGGGCAAATGTGATGAAAATGCAATTCACTTGGTAGAATGAATAGTCCTGTGGACATTTATTTTGGACAAATGTTGTTAAAGTGAATGTCAATTTTGATGCTAAACTGCCCGGTTTTTAAAAATGAGATTAAAAACAGGGGCACTTTAATTCATCAAAATTTACATTTCACTCCTGTTGAGAAAAAAAACTTACCTTTTAATCTTCACATCAGCTCCAGCTTCCTTCGGTCATTGCAAGCCATTTCTGACGTCAGAAATGATGGATAGGTCATCCTCCAATCACAGCTCCCCCCCCCCCCCCCCGGGGGAATCAGTGTCTGATTCAACGCCGTGATTGGAGGAAGCCGGTTTCCTCATTTTAGACCCAGGAAGAGGCTTTGCGACAGGCGGAGGAAGCTGGAGCTGCTATGAAGATTAAAAGGTAATTTTTTTTTTTAAATGTAAATTTTGATGAATTAAAGTGCCCCTGTTTTTAATCGAATTATTAAAAACCGGGCACTTTAGCATCAAAATTGACATTCACTTTAAGAAAGAAAATACATTAAAATTCAGTAATCTGATATTATTTCCGGTTTTTGAATGTTACTTTAGTCCATAATTACATCAAATATCCACATTTGAAATTATGAATGTAACATTCTATTTAACAAATACTATTTAGAAGTTCAATGGTTCATGTGGTAAATAATTTAGTAAATTGATACGTAATAGATACAAATAGATTTAATTTAATTTTTCTATCTCGAATATTGCATAATTCGAATATTACATTTAAAGAGAGCATTAGAAATACTATTACAAATATATTGATTGGAATTTTTATAATTCGAATATAGCATAATTCGATTCAAATTATACAATGTTCGAACTAGAAACATTTTAATGGGATATTACATTTAATTGTCCTCTCTCTTGTTAAGTGCACCCATACATATTATACACAATTTTTAACAGAATAACAGAACTTTCTAGTGAAACCCTATATGGGCATTCTCTGCAAAACAACTTCTGCAACTCACTTCCTCTTTCGGCCTGTCACAATGGACTGACTTTCCCACTCACAAAAATGGTCACTCCCTTGATCTGATTTTCAGTTATCGATGTACTCAAACTTCACAAACTCACCTTTTCCTCTTTCTGACCACCACCTCCTCACTTGTACCATCACCTTCCTCCCTACAACTCTCCCTCCTTCTACCCCTCACACTAAACTTCACAGAAGAATCAAGTCATTAGATCAGCAACAGCTCGCTAGCTCTCTCATACCTCTTCTCTCTTCCATCCCCTCCTTTTCCTGTCCTGATGAATCCATATGCCACTATAACTCCACCCTTACATCTGTCCTTGATAACATGGCCCCACCTACCATAAGTCAGAAACCATACACTTATCCTCAGCCCTAGCATGCTCCTCTGACACGGTACCTACACAGATGTTGCCGTACTGCTGAGCGACACTGGAGGAAATGTCGGAGTTCTGCTGACTTTCTTCACTATAAGTTCATCTTGAACTCTTACTATTCTGCCCTTAATCTATATAAGCAACATTACTTCTCTACTCTTATCTCTACTCTTTCTTCAAACCCAAAACATCTGTTCTTCACATTCAATACTCTTCTCCTCCCTCCCACACCTCCCACCACAACTTTTCTCTACTCTCAGCCCAATATTTTGCCAGCTACTTCAAGAACAAAATTGACTCCATCAGAAATGAAATCAGCTCTCAACATACTACTGGTCTCCCACCCCCTCAAAAGCTCATAATCATCCAAAACCCACATAGCCATAAATTTAGCTCTTTTGTCCCTGTTACAGAGGATGAAGTTTCTGCCCTTATACTATCCTCTCACCTCACTACCTGTCCCCTCAACATTATCCCCTTACAACTACTCCCTCCCTCTCTTCTATGCTTACCCCTATACTCACACACATATTCAACCTCTCCCTCAGCACTGGTATAGTTCCCACATCTCTTAAACATGCATTAGTCACACCTATCCTCAAAAAACTTTCTCTCGATCCCACCTCCCCATCCAACTACCGCCCTATTTCCTTACTACCTCTTGCCTCAAAGCTTCTTTAAAAGCTACTATATGCACGTCTATCCCATTTCCTTACATTAAACTCCTTGACCCACTTCAATCTGGATTTCGCCCCCTTCACTCAGAGACAGCAATTGTTAAGGTTACCAACGACCTACTTACAGCAAGATCAAAAAGCCACTTCTCTCTACTTATCCTCCTTGATTTGTCTGCAGCCTTTGATACTGTCGACCACCCTATTTTGCTGCATACCCTCCAATCCTTTGGCATCTGTGACACAGCTCTCTCTTGGTTCTCTTCCTATCTGTCTAACCGTACCTTTAGTGTAGCCTTCTCTGGGGCATACTCTGCCCCGTTACCTCTTTCTGTTGGGGTACTGTCCTCGGTCCCCTTCTCTTCTCAATCTACACGTCCTCACTAGGTTCCTTAATAAAGTCCCATGGGTTTCATTATAATTTGTATGCCGACGATACCCAATTCTACGTCTCTGCACCAGAACTATCTCCTTCCTTGCTAACCCGTCTCACTACCTGTCTCTCTCATATCTCATCTTGGATGTCCTCTCACTACCTCAAGCTAAATCTCTCCAAAACTGAGCTCCTTATTTTCCCCCCTTCTTCCAAAATCTCCACCCCCCATGTCTCTATAACTGTTGATAACTCCATCATTACCCCAATCTCACATGTCCGATGTCCTGGGGTCAAACTTGACTCAAATCTTTCTTTCACTCCTCACATTCAGTCCTTGGTTAAAGCCTGCCCCTTCCACCTTAAAAACATTGCTAAAATTAAACATTTCCTTACACAAGACACAACAAAGATTTTAATCCACTCTCTCATCCTTTCCCACCTCGACTACTGCAACTCTATCCTCTCTGGTCTCCCTAGCTGCCGCCTAGCTCCTTTACAATCCATAATGAATGCCTCTGCCAAGCTCATCTTCCTTGCACGTCGCCCTTCATCTGCCGCACCTATCTGCCAATCCCTTCACTGGCTTCCTCTTGCCTCCAGGATAAAACACAAAATTCTCCCTCTGACACACAAATCCCTCAATTGCATTGCTCCCCCTTACATCTCAGACCTTGTCTCCAGAAACTCTCCCTCCTGTCCCCTTCGCTCCGCTCATGATCTCTTACTCTCCTCCTCTCTTGTTACCTCCTCACATTCCCGTCTACAAGATTTCTCCAGACTGGCTCCCATCTTATGGAACTTTCTGCCTCGCTCCACAAGAATCTTCCCTAGTTTTAAAAGCTTCAAGTGCTCCCTGAAGACTCTACTATTCAGGGACGCTTACAACCTACACTAACCTTCCTATCTCCACTGCTATCCCCGAAAACCCCATAGCATGTAAGCCTATGGGCACAGCTGTTTGTAGCTCACCTTCATAAGAGCTAACTACAACAGTGCAACTCTCAGCAGGACCCTCTCTCCCCATTTGATCCCTGTAATCATTTTTAATATACCACCTACGTTCATAGTGCTGCAGAACCTGTTGGCGCTCTACAAATACCTGATAATAATAATAAAATAATAGGTATATAAAATAGAAATTTAATATAGAAAAATGAAAAAAAATATTTTTTGCTGCAGTTTTCTTTATAACAATTTCTACAAAACTAGTGTAGCTAAATTAATTATGTTGTAGAGATTTTAGGAATACCCCTGGCCATATATCTATGTTTCCAAGCAATTTATAGCAAATATAAGCCAAATACTACAAAGATAGAATTATTGATTTAACGCCAAAATCTGCTATGCTTGGACTTTAAGCTAAGTAGCAGTCATACAATTCAAAAACCTTTTACCACCAAGGGCAGAAAATAAAATTTTGGGGTATAAAACACAAAAAAAACAACCAATTTAATAAAATAAAATTTAAAAACATAAAATGTATTAATATAAAATTATTATAAAAATACATAAAAACAAAAAAAGATTGATCAACACAGGGAACGATTAAACTGGGAGACAGGGCACCTTTTAATTAGTCCCTGGCGCTCCGCTTCGAAGCCTCTAAAATACCCATAGGTTCTCCCCATTTACACAGGCAGAAAGTTGACAGCCACTATAAGTCCCAGAAAGCTACACGGCCAACGAGGGAGTAGTCCAGTCTCTTGGAAGGATGTTGAAGATATATCCAATGCAGGGAATATATATAGATGTCTTGAGCAGAGTGGATTTTACCCAGTGATGATATTTAAGCTTTATTAACAAACAACATTGAGGCACATGGGGAGCTGATTGCTCTCATGATGCAGGTGTTGGCTGCACTGTTGTTGGCTGCGTCTTCTATCTTGAATGCATTATACTAGGCTGGCTGCATCTTGGGGGTGTGGAAATTTCTGGTGCAAATGTGCAGCCTGATCTAAATGTCAATAGTACCCAGGAAAATCGAGCACTGCACTATAAAGTTATGGTAAGCAGCTTGTTCACCTATATTAGGCTGAAGTACTCCAGGTTCCCCTAGTAAGGTTAGGGTACCACAGAGTTACAATTGTTATGCTCCACTTGTAATATTTTAGTATTATTGCAGTATAGGTTACCTTATTTTAATGAGAAATCCCTCTATTCTCTCTAACTATATATGTGAATAGAGACTAGGGGACTCTGTATTTGTGTGCTTAAAGACTTGTAGCAGAATTATGGAAAGGAAGCACATACACTCTCATACCTCACAATATATTCTGGAAGCTTTCTGGGATACAGAAGAATAAAAAAAATTCCTCTTTTGCATTTTATGGGCAGAGCCGCATCTAGACTCCCATAAAACTAGAAGAATAAACATCTGCGGGCCGGTAGCAGGGCAGACCTCCCAACCCGTAGCAATCCCATGATGCGGGACAGTTGGGAGGTATACACTCTGCTCAACATACAGCTAACCTCTGCTTCTAAAATGTTATTTATGGTTTTATAAATGCTTTAGTTATACTGCATATATCTGTTTACATACAGCATTCCTTGTCTCTAAATAATTCAGGGTTACTTGTCTGCAGATCTCCTAAAAGTGACAATATTTTTGCCAGCCTATAAAGCAGAGAGATAATGCTCAAGGAGTAGTGGTTAGGAAAAATGTTAAAGCATTTGTGTATCAGTGTACATACACATTTAACCCCTTGCATGTTAGCGGGGCTAGCAAAGTATTGCGTGTACCTACAAATTTAACCCCTTGCATGTTAGCGGAGCTAGCAAAGTATTGCATAATAATTCACGGACTCTGTGTGTAGCCAAATGGTTACAAGCATTATCCTCACTTTAAAACACGGTTAAAGGACAATTGCAGAATACACAAATACACAATAAAAAGATAATGTGATATCACTTACACTTACTCTGAATTTCTGATTAATGGTAGATTTTTTTTCTGAAAAAAATTCAAAGATTGTTTTCATTTCCCTGCCTAATCAGGGGCATATTTATGCATAGACCAACAAGGCCGCACACGACACAGCTCTAATTTTTTTTAACAATGGGGGTTAAGGTTGCATGATGGTCAGTCCGGTCTAAAATGCATTGCCAGAACGCCAGTCCTGCATTAATTACGATCAAGCCAATACTTCTTCCTAACAAAAGCAGAACTTTATTGTAACAACTGTAACATGATCATTTTGGTTTTACTAATGTGACAATACTTTTCTGCTTTTGATAGGAAGAAGTGTCTGCTTGATCATGATTTATGCAAGCTTTGTTTGTTCATTTAGCACCCTTCTAGCCAGTATACTCCTCCCTAGTTATTGGGGAGTGGGTTAACTCTTCCTATGAGTCACATAACAGAGGGAACCCAGTAAGCTAAAAGTGTATTTGCTCGGGGGGCGGAGCGTGCAGGCGTGCTTAATGGCCGCACCTAACTAGAGCTCCTGCTGTGACTAGTGCGGGATTCTCTCTCAGGCCGCACATAATAATCATAGATGCCTGAAACTGGCCACTGAATATCCGTGAAGGGTCCGGAGACCCTTTAACTGGTTTCCAGAAACATCTATAAAGGGACAAAAGCAGTTACCACGATCGCAGCATAGGCCGCAGTGGAAGCCTGTAACTAAAGCTGGAATAGAAGTGCAGCGGTCAGCAGATGATAGCGTTCGCCCATTCATGAACGCAGAGCACAGGGATGCTGCACAGATCACCCAGAAGATTGGTAATATGTTATCCTAATGTGCAGTGATGGCCCTTAACTTTGTAGCCTACATACTACGCACCAGATAGCTAATGCCTTAACCGGGGATAAAGTTCAAGAGGCCCCAAGCCTTTCCAATAGCACATATATATTTTTGAAGTAAAGGGGCAAAGGAAATAGCACTGTTTTAACCTGATGCATATTACAGAACCCTTCTCAAACAGGACTTAACTCCGTTCCCACACTTTAAATTATTCAATCACAGACTGCTGAAAAGCAATAATATTTTGAAACTGGTCTATCTATAACAAGGCGCCACTACACTATTGCAGACATGGCGCAACGCAGAGCAAATCAAAATGAAAAGAACTATAAGCCTATCATAGGATCTGGCTCTGTAAATGCCTTTTTTAAAAGCACAGAGAATAAAAAGAAAAAAATGGAACAACCTCAGATAGATAGTGAAGATGATGATATTTCGGACAATCCTGAGGCCACAAATACGCCGGTATCCCCCTCTGACCCGCATCAGCAATCAGAAGACGGCCCAGTTACGCTAAAGGCTATGGAAGCTCTCATTAATCAGGTTAAATCCTGCATCAAGACTGAGTGTGCTGAGCTGAAAAAGGATATTAATGAGCTGGGTCATAGGGTGGAAGCCCTAGAGGATAATAGAGAAGATATTATTCAAGAAATATCAGATATGTCACACGCTATGGAGGACCAGCAGTCACAAATAGCAGAGCTGGAAAATAAAATCGATGATATAGAAAACAGGACACGGAGAAACAATCTCCTTATACGCTGAGTTCCAGAATCAGTAAAGAACGAAGACATAGAACATCTACAAAATCTATTTCAATCCCTCGCTATCTCCAACCAGAGAGTAATAGATCCAATACCCATTGAGAGGGCACACAGGTCTCTGAGGCCCAAACCCAGTGATAATCAACCCCCAAGGGACATTATTGTGTGCTTTTCAAGTTATAGAGACAGAGAGAAAATATTTAAACTGGCACGCACTCAGCCCACTTTCTCATATATGGGCGCGAAAATCCAAATCTATCAGAATCTCTCCACCAGAACACTCCTACTCAGGAAAGAATTTGCTCCCTTCACTACCCACTTGCGAGCTCTCAAAATACCATACAGATGGGGTTTCCCGGTATCGATACAGATCGTTAAAAATGGAAGGCGTT
This sequence comes from Bombina bombina, assembly GCF_027579735.1. NCBI lineage: Eukaryota > Metazoa > Chordata > Amphibia > Anura > Bombinatoridae > Bombina > Bombina bombina. Next base: position 775,036,372 of record NC_069500.1, on the reverse strand, counting down.
TTGAATGCTCATCAACGGGAGATATTGCCGACTTTTGCCAACTTCTGGACATTCCGACTCCTGAGACCACTTCACCTCAGTCTTCAAAATTGAATGAACCCCCAACAAAGCCCCAGAGAAGACTCTGGTCTGAAGTAATCAGCAAACAACGCCTTAAAAAGCTTTGTACCGATATTACCAGCAAAGAGGCCCCTGTAGGGACTGTAACCACCTGAATATGAACGCTAGAGGTTGTGAGTATATGGTTCTATATGCTTGTATACGGGTGAAGCTTACTAACTACCCATACTGACTTTTTGTACCGCTGAACATTATCGGTCCAACTTGAGAGACACTCTACGGATATGTTAATTTTATACTGTTTGGTATTTTCTAGGCCTGGGCCTACTTGCTCTCGGCCTGTTGAGGGGGTCCCGCCGGGCCACACTTTCCCTCACTCTTTCTTTGGTTCTTGCTTCACTTCAGCTCCTCTTTTTCTTAACTCAGCTTGCCCACAAGGATTTTCTTACTCCTTACTTTTTCCTTTCTGTCCTTCCCTCTTTTCCCCTTTTTCCTGTTATTTTCTCACTCCCTATACATCAGGAAATCAGAAATTTACGACTGTTACTGTTATTTGATTCTCACTACTGTTCAAAAGTATTTTATTTTTGTTCGTTGTTTTCTCCAACATTGGTGTGTCCGGTCCACGGCGTCATTCTTACTTGTGGGATATTCTCTTCCCCAACAGGAAATGGCAAAGAGTCCCAGCAAAGCTGGCCATATAGTCCCTCCTAGGCTCCGCCCACCCCAGTCATTCTCTTTGCCATTGCACAGGCAACATCTCCACGGAGATGGTTAAGAGTTTTTTGGTGTTTAAATGTAGTTTTTATTCTTCTATCAAGTGTTTGTTATTTTAAAATAGTGCTGGTATGTACTATTTACTCTGAAACAGAAAAGGATGAAGATTTCTGTTTGTAAGAGGAAGATGATTTTAGCAGACAGTAACTAAAATCGATTGCTGTTTCCACATAGGACTGTTGAGATGAAGTAACTTCAGTTGGGGGAAACAGTTAGCAGACTTTTCTGCTTAAGGTATGACTAGCCATGTTTCTAACAAGACTGTGTAATGCTGGAAGGCTGTCATTTCCCCTCATGGGGACCGGTAAGCCATTTTCTTAGTCAAACAAACAGAATAAAGGGCTTAATATGGGCTAAAAAACTGGTAGACATTTTTATGGGCTAAATCGATTGCTTTATTTGGGCATATTATTCAGATTTAGGCTAACAATTGGCATTTATAATCTTGGGGAACGCTTATAAAACAGCAGGCACTGTGTTGGACACCTTTTTCAGTCAGGGGGCCTTTCTAGTTATAGACTGAGCCTCATTTTCGCGCCATTAATGCGCAGTTGTTTTTTGAGAGCAGGGCATGCAGATGCATGTGTGAGGATCTAAAAATCTCTGAAAAAGCTTCTAGAAGGCATCATTTGGTATCGTATTCCCCTCAGGGCTTGGTTGGGTCTTAGCAAAGACTATAGCTGGGACTGTATAGGGGTTAAATTTAAAAACGGCTCCGGTTCCGTTATTTTAAGGGTTAAAGCTCTTGGTAATTTTTGAACGATTCCTTCATACTTTTTCACATATTCAGTAATAAAGTGTTTTCTGTTTGAAATTTAAAGTGACAGTAACGGTTTTATTTTAAAACGTTTTTTGTGCTTTGTTGACAAGTTTAAGCCTGTTTAACATGTCTGTACCTTCAGATAAGCTATGTTCTATATGTATGAAAGCCAATGTGTCTCCCCATTTAAATTTATGTGATAATTGTGCCATAGCGTCCAAACAAAGTAAGGACAGTACTGCCACAGATAATGATATTGCCCAAGATGATTCCTCAAATGAGGGGAGTAAACATGATACTACATCATCTCCTACTGTGTCTACACCAGTTTTGCCCATGCAGGAGGCCCCTAGTACATCTAGTGCGCCAATACTTATTACCATGCAACAATTAACGGCTGTAATGGATAACTCCATAGCAAATCTTTTATCCAAAATGCCTACTTATCAGAGAAAGCGCGATTGCTCTGTTTTAAACACTGAAAAGCAAGAGGGCGCTGATGATAATTGTTCTGTCATACCCTCACACCAATCTGAAGGGGCCATGAGGGAGGTTTTGTCTGATGGAGAAATTTCAGATTCAGGAAAAATTTCTCATCAAGCTGAACCTGATGTTGTGACATTTAAATTTAAATTAGAACATCTCCGCACACTGCTTAAGGAGGTGTTATCTACTCTGGATGATTGTGACAATTTGGTCATTCCAGAGAAATTATGCAAGATGGACAGGTTCCTAGAGGTTCCGGTGCCCCCCGACGCTTTTCCTATACCCAAGCGGGTGGCGGACATAGTAAATAAGGAGTGGGAAAAGCCCGGCATACCTTTTGTTCCCCCCCCTATATTTAAGAAATTATTTCCTATGGTCGACCCCAGAAAGGACTTATGGCAGACAGTCCCCAAGGTCGAGGGGGCAGTTTCTACTCTAAACAAACGCACTACTATTCCTATCGAAGATAGTTGTGCTTTCAAAGATCCTATGGATAAAAAATTGGAAGGTTTGCTTAAAAAGATTTTTGTACAGCAAGGCTACCTTCTACAACCAATTTCATGCATTGTTCCTGTCACTACGGCAGCGTGGTTCTGGTTCGAGGAACTAGAAAAGTCGCTCAGTAGAGAAACTCCATATGAGGAGGTTATGGACAGAGTTAACGCACTTAAATTGGCTAACTCTTTTATTTTAGATGCCGCTTTGCAATTAGCCAGATTAGCGGCGAAAAATTCAGGGTTTGCTATCGTGGCGCGCAGAGCGCTTTGGCTAAAGTCTTGGTCAGCGGATGTGTCATCCAAGACAAAATTGCTTAACATCCCTTTCAAAGGTAAAACTTTATTTGGACCAGAATTGAAAGAGATTATTTCAGACATCACTGGGGGAAAGGGCCACGCCCTTCCACAGGATAGGCCTTTTAAGGCTAAAAATAAGCCTAATTTTCGTCCCTTTCGCAGAAACGGACCAGCCTCTAATTCTGCATCCTCTAAGCAAGAGGGTAATGCCTCACAACCCAAACCAGCCTGGAAACCAATGCAAGGCTGGAACAAGGGTAAGCAGGCCAAGAAGCCTGCCACTGCTAACAAAACAGCATGAAGGAGTAGCCCCCGATCCGGGACCGGATCTGGTGGGGGGCAGACTCTCTCTCTTTGCTCAGGCTTGGGCAAGAGATGTTCAGGATCCTTGGGCGCTAGAAATAGTTTCTCAAGGTTATCTCCTGCAATTCAAGGAACTACCCCCAAGGGGAAGGTTCCACAAGTCTCACTTATCCTCAAACCAAATAAAGAGACAGGCATTCTTACATTGTGTAGAAGACCTGTTAAAGATGGGAGTGATACACCCAGTTCCAATAAAGGAACAAGGAATGGGATTTTATTCCAATCTGTTCGTAGTTCCCAAAAAAGAGGGAACGTTCAGACCAATTTTGGATTTGAAGATCCTAAACAAATTTCTCAGGGTACCATCGTTCAAAATGGAAACTATTCGAACGATTCTACCCACCATCCAGGAAAGTCAATTTATGACTACCGTGGATCTAAAGGATGCGTACCTACATATTCCTATCCACAAAGAACATCATCAGTTCCTAAGGTTCGCTTTTCTGGACAAACATTACCAGTTTGTGGCCCTCCCATTCGGATTAGCCACTGCTCCAAGGATTTTCACAAAGGTGCTAGGGTCCCTTCTAGCGGTTCTAAGACCAAGGGGCATTGCAGTAGTACCTTACTTGGACGACATTCTAATACAAGCGTCGTCCCTGTCAAAAGCAAAGGCTCATACGGACATCATTCTAGCCTTTCTCAGATCTCACGGATGGAAGGTGAACAAAGAAAAAAGTTCTCTGTCCCCGTCAACAAGAGTTCCCTTCTTGGGAACAATAATAGATTCCTTAGAAATTAGGATTTTTCTGACAGAGGTCAGAAAATCAAAACTTCTAAGCTCTTGTCAAGTGCTTCATTCTGTTCCTCGTCCTTCCATAGCGCAGTGCATGGAAGTAGTAGGATTGATGGTTGCAACAATGGACATAGTTCCTTTTGCACGAATTCATCTAAGACCATTACAACTGTGCATGCTCAAACAGTGGAATGGGGATTATACAGACTTGTCTCCAATTATTCAAGTAGATCAAAAGACCAGAGATTCACTCTGTTGGTGGCTGACCCTGGACCATCTGTCCCAGGGAATGAGCTTCCGCAGGCCAGAGTGGGTCATTGTCACGACCGACGCCAGTCTAGTGGGCTGGGGCGCGGTCTGGGAATCCCTGAAAGCTCAGGGTCTATGGTCTCTGGAAGAGTCTCTTCTCCCAATAAACATTCTGGAACTGAGAGCGATATTCAATGCTCTCAGAGCTTGGCCTCATCTAGCAAAGGCCAAATTCATAAGGTTCCAATCAGACAACATGACGACCGTTGCTTATATCAATCATCAGGGGGGAACAAAGAGTTCCCTGGCGATGAAAGAAGTGACCAAAATAATTCAATGGGCGGAGGATCACTCCTGCCACTTGTCTGCGATCCACATCCCAGGAGTGGAAAATTGGGAAGCGGATTTTCTGAGTCGTCAGACATTCCATCCGGGGGAGTGGGAACTCCATCCGGAAATCTTTGCCCAAATAACTCAATTATGGGGCATTCCAGACATGGATCTGATGGCGTCTCGTCAGAACTTCAAGGTTCCTTGCTACGGGTCCAGATCCAGGGATCCCAAGGCGACTCTAGTAGATGCACTAGTAGCACCTTGGACCTTCAACCTAGCTTATGTATTCCCACCGTTTCCTCTCATTCCCAGGCTGGTAGCCAGGATCAATCAGGAGAGGGCCTCGGTGATCTTGATAGCTCCTGCGTGGCCACGCAGGACTTGGTATGCAGACCTGGTGAATATGTCATCGGCTCCACCATGGAAGCTACCTTTGAGACAGGACCTTCTTGTTCAGGGTACATTCGAACATCCAAATCTGGTCTCCCTCCAACTGACGGCTTGGAGATTGAACGCTTGATTTTATCAAAGCGTGGGTTTTCAGATTCTGTTATAGATACTCTGGTTCAGGCCAGAAAACCTGTGACTAGAAAAATTTACCATAAGATATGGAAAAAATATATCTGTTGGTGTGAATCCAAAGGATTCCCATGGAATAAGATAAAAATTCCTAAGATTCTCTCCTTTCTACAAGAAGGTTTGGAGAAAGGATTATCTGCAAGTTCTCTAAAGGGACAGATCTCTGCTTTATCTGTCTTACTACACAAAAGACTGGCAGCTGTGCCAGATGTTCAAGCTTTTGTTCAGGCTCTGGTTAGGATCAAGCAACCTCTTTTCCAGCTCTTTCCAGCTCTTTCCGGACGGCAACCTCTTTCCAGCTCACTCCACTAGGGCTGTGGCTTCCACATGGGCCTTCAAGAACGAGGCTTCTGTTGACCAGATATGTAAGGCAGCGACTTGGTCTTCACTGCACACTTTTGCCAAATTTTACAAATTTGATACTTTTGCTTCTTCGGAGGCTATTTTTGGGAGAAAGGTTTTGCAAGCTGTGGTGCCTTCCGTTTAGGTGACCTGATTTGCTCCCTCCCTTCATCCGTGTCCTAAAGCTTTGGTATTGGTTCCCACAAGTAAGGATGACGCCGTGGACCGGACACACCAATGTTGGAGAAAACAGAATTTATGCTTACCTGATAAATTACTTTCTCCAACGGTGTGTCCGGTCCACGGCCCGCCCTGGTTTTTTAATCAGGTCTGATGAATTATTTTCTCTAACTACAGTCACCACGGTACCATATGGTTTCTCCTATATATATATTTCCTCCTGTCCGTCGGTCGAATGGCTGAGGTGGGCGGAGCCTAGGAGGGACTATATGGCCAGCTTTGCTGGGACTCTTTGCCATTTCCTGTTGGGGAAGAGAATATCCCACAAGTAAGGATGACGCCGTGGACCGGACACACCGTTGGAGAAAGTAATTTATCAGGTAAGCATAAATTCTTTTTTGCATTTGTTGAACTGTTCTTTATTTGTTGAATTTTACAGCCCTCAGGATACAACACACTGAATTAGACTGTATTGGCTAGTAACTGTTAAGATTTTAAGGTTTACTGTATTATGCCACGACACCATCAGCCTAGTCAGTTCAGACTTTCCACACAAAATGTTAAAGGTTTTCTTTCCCCACAGAAGCGCTCAATAGCCTTCCACGATTTCTATAAAAAGAAAATCGACATTATTATGATACAAGAGACCCATTTTAAAAAATCCAGTGAACCCACTCTCTCAAAGCTATACTATGACCAACACTTTTTATGTTCTGGCCCGACTAAGCATAACGGAGTCTGCATCTCATTTAGGAAAGGCTCCTCCTTTGAATTATTGAATAAACACTTAGACAAAGAAGGTCGCTTTATAATTATAACAGGGTTATACTATGGTAGACCCATCACTTTGGTAAATATGTACGCCTCCAACTGCCTCAAGCCCTCCTTCTTTCGCACAGTGGTTAACCAGACTATAGACATCTCAAAAGGCCCGATACTCCTTGGTGGGGACCTTAATTTTCCAGTCAATCCCATGTTAGACACGTCACTAGGCAGGTCTTACATCAGGAACTCTCAGATTAGAGCCAACTGGCAAGCAATCAATAACATCCCTCTCTTTGACACCTGGAGAACTACACACCCTAACACTAGGGACTTTACATTTTTCTCACATCCCCAGCGCTCCTATACCCGCCTTGACTATATTTTTTGTGAGCAACAGTTGCTTACCTCGCTTATAGACTCAAGGCTTCACCACACCTCTTGGTCAGTCCATAGCATGGTTTGTTCCACGTTCTTGTGGTCCGCCAAGCCACGTCATCAACAATATTGGAAGCTAAATGACCAAATCCTCTTAGACCCCGTTATAACCACTGACCTGGCCGAAAAATCCTCTGAATTCTTCTCATTCAATAGCTCCATAGATACCTCAGCTGTCACTAACTGGGAAGCATACAAATGCTACATTAGAGGAGAAATCATGGGCCACACACATAGGCAACGTAAGCAACGGGCAGCCTTGTTTGACTTCCTCTCATCTGAGTTTAAGGCCTGCGACAGCGCTTTAAAACGAGACCCCAGATCACCACTCTTGCTGCAGAAATCCCAGCAGGCTAGAGAAGCGCTAAACCATTATTTAATTAAGAACGCACATATGAGGGCACTTACATCCAAATCGAAATTTTTTATCGAAAATAATAAAGCAGGACGCCTACTAGCGAGATCTTTGAAGAAAAAGAAATTTAAAAATTATATAGCTAAAATCACGGACTCCGAAGGGAATGTCCATAATAGCAACACCGCAATTGTTAACCAATTCGCGACATACTACGCCGCTTTATATAATCTCCCAAACACCCACTCAGAAGATAAGCTTAATCGTATCAATAGATAACTGGAACAGGCCCAACTCCCATCTTTGTCAAATTTAGAGAGCGAGGCGTTAGACACACAATTCACAGTACAGGAGGTTCTGTTAGCTATTAGGGATCTCCCATAGGGGAAAGCCCCTGGCCCCGATGGCTTCTCTCCTAAATTCTACCATCTGTTCAAATCCCTTTTAGGCCCGCACCTGTTCGAAATGTATAACTCTTTTGACCTAGGTACCCACCTCCCATCCACGCTTCTTGCAGCCACTATCTCAGTGATTCCTAAACCAGGCAAATCCCCAGATAAGGTTACTAATTACCGCCCTATATCCCTAATAAATGTAGACATCAAGTTGTACGCTAAATTACTGGCCACGAGAATCAGCAAACATTTACCATATCTTGTACATGCTGACCAGGTCAGCTTTATACCGGGTAGGGAAGCTAAGGAGAATACCATCCGAGTTCTGAATACCTTATTGTCGGCTACAAATTCCAAATCGCCCCTCGTTCTGCTTTCTTCTGATGCCGAGAAGGCCTTTGACAGGGTGGACTGGGATTTTCTCTGGTCTGCCCTGTCAAAGTTCGGCTTTTCACAAGTAATGATATCGCGCATTAAAGCCCTCTATAGTAACCCAGTCGCATATGTTAATGCGAATAGCACAATCTCTTAAAGAATTAATATAAATAATGATACACGACAGGGGTGTCCCCTCTTGCCTCTGCTGTTTGCACTGGTAGTGGAGGCGCTTGCTGCTAGGGTAAGGAGTAATCCTCTCATACAAGGTGTCTCTTTCGGAGAGATCCATCAAAAATGTCTGCTATACGCGGACGATATCATATTTACGTTACGCTTTCCCTTCCAGCCCTGCTCGACGAGCTTGAGGAATATAAGCGGGTCTCCAAATTTTCAATCAACATGGAGAAGTACACTTAGACGAAGGGGACACACACTATCTTAAAACTCACACCTCCTTTCAGATAACTTCGAAAATTAAATACTTAGGGATTGATATATCTCCTATCCATACAGAACTATTTACCCTTAATTATGTTCCCCTTCAAGTAGCAACAGATACATCTTTAGTAACCTGGCACAAACAGGGCCACCTCTCTTGAATGGGGCGCATTAATGCAATAAAAATGAACATTCTTCCCAAATTCCTTTACCTATTCCAAGTCCTTCCTTTAGACCTCCCTATACAATACCTTCTGAAACAACAAAAAAGATTTGACCAGTTCATTTGGTCACATAAAAGACCTAGAGTAACTAGAGACACGTTGTTCTTGAATAGAGAGGACGGAGGTCTAGGTTCCCCCAACTTGGTTCATTACTACAAGGCGACACACCTGGCACGAATAGTCGCCTGGAAACACTCACTAACAGACAAACCCTGGGTGCAGATAGAATCTTATTTGGCAGGTGGGTTAGATTTGGGAGATCAGTGCTGGATCCCACATAGATCTAGGTCCCAAGATGTTTGGAGTAATTACTATACTGCAGCCACGCTGCGCACATGGGACAAACACTTAGTGGAGGATAAACTGATTTCTACACCAATCTCCCCCCTTTCTCCTCTACTCAATAATCCTCTACTATTACAGACTCACTCCATTCAGATACCACAATTAGCAGGTGTATCCTCCAATATACCTACACATATGTTACTACATAATGGCCTGATGCGTTCACAAGCAGAGATAAGCCAATCCATAGGCTCCCCATTCCACCTCTGGTTCCCATACCTGCAAGCTAGGCATGCTATTTTTTCTAGCCCACACAAAGCTAATTTAACTAGGCCTCTAACACCATTTGAAACTCTGTGCACAACCCCTTCCATGAGCAAAGCACATATCTCTATAATTTATAAGCTACTAAGGGGATCCTTCCCCGCCAGGAGGCCTGCATATATCACGAGGTGGGAAAAGGAGTTGGATATAACATTGACAGATGCTCAATGGGGCCGTATTTTTCTAGAAACTAAAAAATCATCCCTATCATTAACCTTAGTAGAGACTAATTTAAAGCTGCTCTTTAGATGGTATCTAACCCCACATAGGCTCCATAGTATTTTCCCTAATTCCTCTTCCCTTTGCTGGAGACACTGCGGTGAAGTTGGTACCCTCTCCCACATATGGTGGAAGTGCCCACCCCTTAAGCCATATTGGAACAGAATAAATAAACAGATCAGTAAGGTATTGGGGATGCCCCTTGATCTTTCCCCAAGCCTGATCTTACTAGGCAATCTCCAAGTAGTGGCTTGCATATATCGGAAAAAACTACTACATGTCATGCTTAACTGCGCTAGGCGTCTGATACCAAGGTTCTGGAAGAAGGCAGAAGTGCCATCATATGATATGTGGGTCAGGGAAGTGAACCATGTACTTGAACTAGAAAAAATACACTATACATATATAGGTAAGCAAAGTTTCATCGCTGATGTGGTGTTTATTTGGGAGCAGGGCGGATGAGCCCATCATTAAGGTACTGAACTGAATGCAACTGTACAAAGATTTTCTCTTTTCTATTTTTTATTTCTTTGTAATCTTATTATCATTGTAAAGCTATCTGTTGGTCTGGTCTGACAACCTTTGTAAATTTTGGTCATCCACGGTGTCTGCAAATATTATGATTTTAAGTATTGATATTCCTGATTTATAAGTAGCTATTGTTTACATTTGACATATGCTGTAAATGTATGAGAACATTTTTTCTTTATTGAAAAATAATAAAAAGATATATTACAAAAAAAAAAGTGTATTTGCCCAGTTCATGAGAGTTCTACCTAGTCCAGGCAGGAGTCCTAGTAGACACATAAGGCTCATACCATATTGAGCCGAATAATGAGATGGTATCCTTACAGTATAAATGCTTTGTTTTGAGATAGGAGACATGCTTTACATTTTCCTCATGATTCCCAGGACATAAATAAATGTAATTAGGATCAGCCTACAATAACACCCCATATAAAGTAGAGGAATTATTAAAACACTTTATTAACATATATACTGAAATAGACGAACAAGATCAAATTGGATTATCAGAGAAATGGGTATATGTCTTCCATTACTCTATATTACACAAATAAATGATCCAAAAGAAAATTTAAAAACAGGCTTAAAAATGGGCATGTGTGGTCGGACAGGGCGTGAGGATACCCACAATTATCAGTATATGGCATGTAATATAGGTTGCAGCAAATTCATTCAATGCATACAGGCCTATGCGCTGAAAGGCGTCCTCCTACCTGCGTACTTCTGGGATTGAACCCAGTCAGCCGATTGCTAGCTTAAAGCCCTATATCTTAATCAAAAACCAAGCACATCAAAGTGAAGAAATATATCATACTGGTATCATACTGTTTAAGCATACCATGCACATCAAAGTGAAGAAATATATCATACTCATATCATATTGCTTAAGCATACCGTGCACATCAAAGTGAAGAAATATAACATACTTGTATCATACTATTTGAAACTTGCATTCAAAACTTCAATCTAAAATCACTAGTTATTATATTATCGCATACGCTATATGTCTATGCCCAGACATCCACATTCATAATGTTACTAAATTCACTCTCAGTGTATATATTCTTACTGAGGTTTAAACAACCATATAATTAGAACATTCATTCAAAGTTAGCGTTAGCGAATACTATGCTGGTGTCAGAATTATCTTTCATTCAATATAGCGTTATAGATAGTAGTTGAGTATTAGCGGTTAACTATTTCAAATTGATTAAACTCAATAGCGGCAGCTCAGCGGTACCAAAACCGCTACAGATTGTCTATTATATCATTAATTATGGTTATACAAAGTATCTTAGACAGCTATTGTTAGTCGAGGGTTCAAGGGCCCCCACGCTCGTGTCAAGGCCACGTCCACCGACTCGTTTCATCACTAATACGTGACTTCGTCAGGGTATAGGGGCTGGCCCAGCCCTTCAGTCCATCTTTTCTAGTCGGACGTTGCCATAGCAATGTGGTTGTTTGCGGAAGTGTTTACCCGCAGTAGAATGGCTATCATTATAATCATATCGCTAACCAACTCCTATTGAAAATAGGCTTTGCCACATATATTTGGAAAAAATTGCATATATATACATGTTCATGAATGGTATAGTTGTTATAAATATTATATGGGCAGACGATCATTGTGTTTTATCTTACATGATAATCCTTACAGTGGGAGGTTATATTAATTATTTACGCAAGAGTTTTGTAGTTTATATATCCAAGAAGATATAAATGTTATTTATTTTATTAACATGTTTCTTTCTATTTTAGCCTGTGTGGCAAGCGTCGCCATTGATGAGAGGATCGTTAGCATTATATAACTCACAGAGCGTGAACTTAATGTTAAATCTCAATTGATGTTTACTAGATATAACACATGTATAAAATACGTTTTGTCCATCTATCATTGAAGATGGTACTTTTTCCAATCATGTCGAAAGGTGACTATGAAATACAGAAGATGTGAAATGTTTTAGTAACTGCAAGAGAACAACTAATCAGAAAATGACACATACTCAAAAATGTGTATTATTATGACCTATTTGTTATAGAGTCTGATATTGTTATCCCTTTAAGGCTTGGATAATAAGAGGCATCTTGTTCTTGATCCCCTTGTTCTGTTTGTACACATAGTATGACAATTATAGAATCTGATTTACATTAAATGTAAGCAATAATATGCAGCTGATGTAAAAGGGATAACAATATCAGGCTCTATAACAAATAGGTCATAATAATACACATTTTTGAGTATGTGTCATTTTCTGATTAGTTGTTCTCTTGCAGTTACTAAAACATTTCACATCTTCTGTATTTCATAGTCACCTTTCGACATGATTGGAAAAAGTACCATCTTCAATGATAGATGGACAAAACGTATTTTATACATGTGTTATATCTAGTAAACATCAATTGAGATTTAACATTAAGTTCACACTCTGTGAGTTATATAATGCTAACAATCCTCTCATCAATGGTGACGCTTGCCACACAGGCTAATATAGAAAGAAACATGTTAATAAAATAAATAACATTTATATCTTCTTGGATATATAAACTACAAAACTCTTGCGTAAATAATTAATATAACCTCCCACTGTAAGGATTATCGTGTAAGATCAAACACAATGATCGTGTGCCCATATAATATTTATAACAATACCATTCATGGACATGTGTATATATATATGCAATTTTTTTCCAAATATATGTGGCAAAGCCTATTTTCAATAGGAGTTGGTTAGAAATATGATTATAATGATAGCCATTCTACAGCGGGTAAACACTTCCGCAAACAACCACATTGCTATGGCAACGTCCGACTAGAAAAGATGGACTGAAGGGCTGGGCCAGCCCCTATACTCTGACGAAGTCACGTATTAGTGACGAAAAGCATCGGTGGGCGTGGCCTTGACACGAGCGTGGGGGCCCTTGAACCCTCGACTAACAATAGCTGTCTAAGATACTTTGTATCACCATAATTAATGATATAATAGACCATCTGTAGCGGTTTTGGTACCGCTGAGCTGCCGCTATTGAGTTTAATCAATTTGAAATAGTTAACCGCTAATACTCAACTACTATCTATAACGCTATATTGAATGAAAGATAATTCTGACACCAGCATAGTATTCGCTAACACTAACTTTGAATGAATGTTCTAATTATATAGTTGTTTAAACCAACTATCTCAGTAAGAATATATACACTGAGAGTGAATTTAGCAACATTATGAATGTGGATGTCTGGGCATAGACATATAGCGTATGCGATAATATAATAACTAGTGATTTTAGATTGAAGTTTTGAATGCAAGTGTCAAATAGTATGATACAAGTATGTTATATTTCTTCACTTTGATGTGCACGGTATGCTTAAGCAATATGATATGAGTATGATATATTTCTTCACTTTGATGTGCACGGTATGCTCAAGCAATATGATATGAGTATGATATATTTCTTCACTTTGATGTGCATGGTATGCTTAAACAGTATGATACCAGTATGATATATTTCTTCACTTTGATGTGCACGGTATGCTTAAGCAATATGATATGAGTATGATATATTTCTTCACTTTGATGTGCATGGTATGCTTAAACAGTATGATACCAGTATGATATATTTCTTCACTTTGATGTGCACGGTATGCTTAAGCAATATGATATGAGTATGATATATTTCTTCACTTTGATGTGCATGGTATGCTTAAACAGTATGATACCAGTATGATATATTTCTTCACTTTGATGTGCTTGGTATGTGATTAAGATATAGGGCTTTAAGCTAGCAATCGGCTGACTGGGTTCAATCCCAGCAGTACGCATGTAGGAGGACGCCTTTGAGCGCATAGACCTGTATGCATTGAATGAATTTGCTGCAACCTATATTACATGCCATATATTGATAATTGTGGGTATCCTTATGCCCTGTCCGACCACGCATGCCCATTTTTAAGCCTGTTTTTAAATTTTCGTTTGGATCATTCATTTGTGTAATATAGAGTAATGGAAGACATATACCCATTTCTCTGATGATCCAATTTGATCTTGTTCGTCTATTTCAGTATATATGTTAATAAAGTGTTTTAATAATTCCTCTACTTTATATTATCCACATAGTGTCTAATTCAGCACTAGGCTTTAATGCCTTAAATCCTTTATCCCTCCTAACATATCCTTACAATAACACCCCATTAAGTTTTTTTTTTTTATTAATGCATATTGTTGCAGAATGCAGACAGTTGATTGCCAATCTGGAGTCAAGAGCTGTCTTAGCTTTGCCTTCCAATATCCAAGTCTTTCACTCTTACTTTCTATTTCATAGTTAAATGAGTAAGGTGTAAATGAATGCACTGGAGTGTGTGGTACTGTAAAGTAATTGCATGATGTTGGTTTTAGATAATTTATTTTAGTGAGTCTGATAAAATTATATTCTTTTAATTACTTGTGTTTTCTAAAATATATTACTAAAAGATAGTGATGGGTTTCAAATTATATGATTATATGCAATGCAGTTCTTTTTATTAACTGTGTAATGATACTACACCATTACACTGCTGGCTGTTGGTTTTTATGTAGTTTTGGTTGGGATACCATTTATATTGGTTTCAGAATTGAGTTTTTTTCCCCCAGACTACAAAATAAGCTTTTTACAAGCCCTGGCTGGTGAACATTTAATTTGAAAATGCAGCGAAAAAAAAGTCACATTACTCCCAGACCAAAAAAATGATATGGCCAAAAATGGCCTAAATCCAGAGGACACACACACCTAAATACACCACTCTGTGCCACTGTACCTAATGTACCATTTGACAGCCATCAGCCAATTACAGACTCATATATGTATACACTGCGAACTCTTGCACATGCTTAGTAGAAGCTATGCTGATGTCTCTAAATGTGTGCTTAAATAAAGACTGAGCAAAAATGTATAATGGCAGTAATCTGGAAAGTTGTTTAAAATTCCAAGTTCTATTTGAATCATGCAAGTTTAATTTAGATATTTACGGTTACTAAAATCAAAAGTGTCCTAAATATCCGTAAGTGTAGAATATTCCCATATTTGTTTTGTTATAGAAAAGTAGTCTCACTGGATAGAACGAGAGGTGGCTTAGAGACCTCGCAGATAGAGCAGGGTGCTGACCGTGGGGGTTCCTGGGTGCGTGATCAATCTCCACCAAGCACACAGAATTCATAAAGACTCTGTGATGTATTTTATATTGAAGTTGTATCTCGCTATTTCAATGGTTATGCAGTTGTAACATTTTTATTTCATTTTTCATTTGGGTGTTTGTTAGAGTAAACTGTTGTATAGAGAGTGTATTTTTTTCTGTTTAAATTAATTTACCCTGTAAGGCTTTAAAGGCATTTTGTTGTGATCTTAGAATGCTTGGGAGTGGACTGGAACTCATTCCATGCACGGAAAAGTCAAAAATTTTGAGAAAGAACTCTTAACTCGTGGCTGTGATTAGGGAGGGTACAAATGTTTATGAGTTCCACAATTCTCAAGTTATGTTGCTGCCAGTTTTTCCTGCAGCATAAATTCATTTCACAAATAGGTTTTATTGAAGCTAATCCAGTGTCTTTTTCATATGCTGCCCTCCTCAGACTACACATCTAAAATTATTTTGTAAAGAAATATCAAGTAGTTGTTATATGTGCATTATGTATATGACAATGTTTCTAAAAAAATTAACAGCTGAAAACATTTTGTACTACGCAAAATATAAAAAAATTAGATTAATAATTTAAAGGTTGTGCTCCTGTGTCACTCAAGATGAGGATATAGCTGGTGAGTTTATGAAAATCAGGCATATGTGCATATATGGTCCAATCATTGTCGGTTTGTTTAAAAAATAAAGCTTTCTATAACTGTACCAGAATATCCCTTTAAATGGGCATTCAAATAGAACACAGAACCCATAATTTTTCTTTTATGATTAAAACAGAGCATACAACTTACAATTTTGCCTCATTCTCTTTGTATCTTTTGTTGATGGAGCAGCAATGCACCACTGGAAGCTAGCTGAGCACATTGGGTGAGCCAATGACAAGAGGCACAGTGCCGCCACCAATCAGCAGATAGCTTCCAGTAAAGCACTGCTGCTCTCGAACCTACCTAGGTATGCCTTCAAACAATAGATACCAAGGTAATTATGCACATTTGATCATAGAAGTAATTTGGAATGTTGTTTAAAATTGCATGCTCTCACCTCAATGTCCATAAATATAATTACTCATAATGTTAGAGGACTCCACTCTAACATTAAAAGGAAAAAAACCCTGATGGAATATAAATCAACAAGAGCACACATTATATTGTTACAGGAGACGCATTTTACCAGAGAACAAACTCCTAAGACATGGGATAAAGAATATCCGGAACAATATCATGCCACTGTTAAAAAAAACCATTGTGGAGTTTCGATCCTACTCCATGGCTCTCTCAATTTCCAAGAGGAGGAAGTGATTAAAGACCCTTTAGGTAGATTTCTCTTTCTTAGAGGCAGTTTATCTGGTACCTCAATTGTTATTTGGAATATTTATGCCCCAAACGATAGCCCTGCCCCGTTTTTTGCTAAATTAAACCAAGAGTTGGCCTCTTGGAAACAATATAGATCAATAATTGGAGGAGATTGTAATTTAGTATCAGACAAAACTCTAGATAGGTCAGATTTGGCTCCAGGACAAAAGGGAAATAGAAAGAGTAATATTTTAAGTGACTTTATGCTTGACCACAACCTCCTAGATAGTTGGAGTGTTTCAAACAGACAGGTTAGGGACTATACTTTTTTTTCACATGCTTACAAATTGTCCTCTACGATCTATTATATATTGATTAGACAAATTCTGAAACCTCTCTTGCTGTCATCTCATATACAAAGTTGCACTTGGTCAGACCACTCGCTGGTCAAAACGATGCTAACAGGACTGGTAAATCCCAACAGACACAGATCCTTGACCTGCGATCCGACATTAGTAAAAGACAGTTTAATCCTCCAAAAGATCACTGAACATATCCAATCATATATGTCTATTAATAAAAACTCTACAGATAACCCCCTCATAGAATGGGCAGCTCACAAAGCATATATTAGAGGAGCCCTTATTAAAGAAGCTAGTATAGTTAGGAAAAATAACAACCAACTCCATTCCAAATTAAAAGCAGAAATCAAAGGCCTTGAACTTCAACACAGATGCTCCCCCAAATCATCTATTCCACCAAAATTGGTAAACAAATGAGCCAAATTAGATAATATCCTTACCAAAAATGCCAAACGCTCTATCCACCAGGTAGATTCCCAGTACTTTGTGTTGGCGAATAAGCCGGATAGGCTACTAGCTAACAAACTTAAAGACATAACCAGAGTCTCGGCTGTTTCGCAGATACAAACACAAACAGGTTCTCCCACCATCAATCCCATAGAAATAGCTGAAACTTTCGATAAATATTATCAAAAATTATATAACATCGCTATAGCTATTGATAACAAATTACTCCAATCTAAGATACACTCCTTCCTTTTGGAATGCCCCTCCCCTTCATTAACACAGGACGAATCAGATTCTCTCAATGCAGATATCTCCCTACAGGAAGTTTTGGGAGTTATTAAAAAACTAAAAATATCTAAAGCTCCAGGTCCTGACGGATTCTCAAGCAGCTATTACAAAACTTTTGCATCTGTACTCCTCCCTCATCTGGTTTCTTTCTGTAATTACATCCTTAAGGACCACCCTGTCCCCCCTGATTTTTTGACGGCTAGAATCACAGTAGTCCCCAAGCCGGGAAAAAGTAAACTCCAATGCGGAAATTATCGCCTGATCTCCCTTATCAATCAGAATGTAAACATTTTCACAAATATTTTAGCAAATAGGCTTAGTCATTTATTACCACACCTGGTGGACCTGGATCAGGTGCGATTTATTTTGAGAAGGGAGGCCTCGGATTACATTCCTAAACTCATTTACCTAATTGACATTTCTACTCAGAATGGAATGCCTACTCTGCTTCTAGCAATGGACGCAGAGAAGGCATTTGATAGGGTTAATTGGACATACCTCATTCAAATGATACAACATTTTGGAATTAAGGGTAATTTTTTAACAGCAATACAAGCTATTTATTCTTCCCCATGGCATTTATAAAAAATACGGGATACAAGTCCAATAACATAGACATAAATAATGCAACTAGACAAGGATGTCCCCTTTCCCCTCTCCTGTTTGCCCTTTGCATTGAGCCGTTAGCAGCCCGAATACATAGTAACCTGGATATTTCGGGAATAACAGTTGGTGACACCTCGCATAAACTTTCCCTGTTTGCAGACGACCTTATTCTCACAATCACAAAACCTTTAATCTCTCTACTGATTCTTTATAATCTCATTCGCTCTTTCTCTGACATCTCGGGATACAAAATTAATCAAGGGAAATGTGAAGGCATTGGAATAATGATCCCCCCACATACTAAGAAACTAATTGAACTCAATTTCGACTTCATCTGGGCAAAAAAAGTATTAAATACCTTGAAGTTAATATTTCTAGCAATTTAAGAGACCTGTATACCCTTAACTAGAAACCCCTTATTTTAACAATAAGGAAGTCAGAAAAGTGGAATCATTTAAAACTTTCTTTGTATGGTCATATTGCGGCCCTTAAGATGACTATCTTACCAAAAATCCTTTATCTCTTTAGAACCCTTCCGATATCTATCAAAATTTCAGAGCTAAAAAATACCTTTATAAATTTTATTTTGGAAAGGGTAGGCACTGAATCAACAGTAAAGTTATGATCTGTCATAGGAGTCGGGGGGACTGTGAGCCCCAGACTTAATTTCATACTACTACTCAGCCAGATTATCACAAGCCAAATTTTGGCATAACGGGGGGGGATGCTCTGTGGATCTCTTTGGAAACTAAAATGTTGTCCCTCCACTCCATAGAGGCATAGACCATCTATTATGGATTGAAAAAGGGGATCACCCCTCCTCCTGGAAAATGTATTTAACTATAACTCACACAATTCACATATGAGAAAATCAGCTCCTTTTTCCTCTGGAAAACAATTTTTACTTGATAAATGGGCAAATCGAGGTCTCTATAGAATAGCAGACGTCATTAAATTGAATTCTATACTTATCTACACACACTACTTGGGACTGAACCCCTCTGACAATAAATAAATAAATGCTGGTATCATTACCTGCAGCTTAAATCGATGATACAAAAAAACTTTAGGAAAAAACACAAACTTCACAGACACTCGTTTGGATGGGATCTGTCTAGCCAAACTTAAAATTAAGCAAATCATTGACCTACTATACCCACTCATTATTAGCCCCCTTACCCTCCCAAAACCAGGTTTTATGACTAAATGGGAATCAAATCTAAATAGGGAATTCACCCATCCACTAAAATAAGGCCCCACTTTTAGCTGGAAAAACTGTGGTGGTTATGCTCTCATATAACCAGTGGCGTCACTAGGGTTGGTGTCACCCGGTGCGGTAAGTCATGGTGTCACCCCCCCCCAGAAAGCAGACACACACAAAAACACAGGCAAACACACATACAAACACTCAGACACACTTAAAAACATACTCAGATGCACACACAAACACTCGGAAACACACTCAGACACACACACAAAAACACACACACAAAAACACTGAGACACACAAAAACTCAGACACACACATACTAAATATGTAAACTGCACTGCATTAATTATGAAGCTCATGCCTAGAGCTGCTCCCTGGCTCAGCAGAACATCAAATGAAAGATAAACAGAGCACTCTAAGATAAATCACTGAAGAAAAGGTTTAGGCGCACAAACTATGAAAATTCTGCTCTCTGACTCTGTTCCAAGTCTGTCAGTGCACAGCCCTGGGCCGCATGTCACTGAGCAGTGAGCACAGATAGGCAGGCAGGTTTAGGCTAGCAGCGCAACTTTGCAAGCCCCACGGCACACCCACAACATTCATAGTGAAATTGGGCAGGGGAGGAGCAAAGTACAAATAAGCAAAAGCAGCCGGGAAAACTATTTGTTGAAATTGCAGCACTGGCTCAAGGGGCAAAAAAATTGTGTGTCTACAACTTCCCCAGTCCCACTAATGTTCACAAATGCCAGCCTCTAATAAAATAATCTATGCATCTCAACATTGTATTTCTTTGAATTTCAATAAAATTAAAAAAAAAAAAAAAAATTTTTTTTTTTGGTGTCACCCCCTGGAGGATGTCACCCGGGTGCGGCCCGCCCCCCCCCCTAGTGACGCCACTGCATATAACACACATTTTGGAAAAAACTTCAGATTTATTATCTAGGGTTCTCGACTCAGAAATCCAGCTCTCTCCACACACCGCATTATTACATTACCCTATCAATTCCCTACCTAAACACACACATACATTGATATTTAATGTCTGCACTGCTGCAAGACTATGTATTGCAAGATTTTGGAAAACTTCCATTGTAGATTTCAAGATTGTGGAAAACAAAATTGAATATATATATACCAGATGTCTGGTTCTGCTGCAGACTTTTTAGATTCTAAGGACCGATTCTTCCAGATATGGGAACCATGGATTTCCTACTCAGAAATGAAAAGTAGGTCCTTAGTCCCTGGTTGATATGGGTTTGAAATAGGTCTAGTTGGACAGGGAGGAGCCGGCCAGAAGAAACCTTTACATCCCTATTCGGTTTTCTTTCTTTTTTCGTTCCTCTCTTTTTTTTCCCCCCCTCTCTGCCCAAATTATTTATAACTGATTATAAACTGTACAATTACCTTGTCATTTATGCCATGTACCTATATGATAGATTTTTTCTTTTCCTTTTTGTTGTATAAAAACCAATAACAATTTATTGAAATAAAAATTTCATGCTCTTTCTGAATCATAAAAGTTTGATTTTGACTTTACTGTCACTTTAAACACACTTTTGCTTTGTGTAAAAATGTCCCACGCTCTCTACAGAGGCCAAGAAAGTAAAAAATGTAACCTACATATGCTGCAAGATTTTGCTTTATGGCCTTTTTAGGGAGCTTGGAACTAAGCATACACAAAAGCAAGAGATGTTTAATGTCCCTTTAAGTTTACAAATGGAACATGATCCAGGCCATGATTGATTTTTTAAATAAAACATTCCACTATCTTAAAACTTGATTGCATGGCCCTAAAGGATGCTAAAGACAGGAGACCAGTAATCTTATAAGAAGACCACCTACAATATATATTTCACATGGACATACTTACCCGTGATAATGTTTCAGCTCTTGTAATACTTGCTGTACATATAACCTGCAAAGGAAAAGACATTATAATAATGCAGTTGGCCAGTACAGTATAAATACACTGGTCTGATCTTTACCAGAGAGGCTTGCAGTATTCTGCAGACTACTTCATTAAAGGGACATGAAACTCACATTTCTTCTTTCATGATTTAGAAAGAGCATACAATTTTATGCAACTTTCCAATTCACTTCATTTATCTAATTTGCTTGATTCTCTTAGGCATCCTTTGTTGAAATGCATACCTAGGTAGGAACAGGAGCTGGGTGCTAGCTGCTGATTGGTGGCTGCACATATATACCTCTTGTGTTTAGCTTACCATTGTGTTCAGCTAGCTCCCAGTAGTGCAATGCTGCCTCTTCAAGGAAGAATACCAAGAGAATGTATCACAATTGATAATAGAAGTAAATTAGAAAGTTTATGTATAAGTTATATCTATCAATCCTCAAAATCATTACACAGAGCAGCATGTATATTATTACTATTGCACCAGGGCCCTTTGCTGAGTAGGTCCACTATATAGTCATTTCAGAAATAGTAAGTAATATAGTGGAGTTTCCCTATTTACACTTTCTGGGAGGGGCGTAATGAAGAAATGGAAAAGATCATTCCACTCAAACCTCCCTTGGACTTATTTTCATATCTAATTGATTCCAGTGTATTACTTGTAAACTGTGTCTAGGGTTCATTAATGCCTGGGCTACCCTTGCATCATATCTGGCCCATCTGTGACTGTGCCCCATATGAAAAATGCCCATAGTTTAAAGGGACATAAATGTACAAAAACGGAAATGCTCTAATGTGTCAAAGCATTTTATTATTGAACCATTTCATGCATATAATGTGCAAGTGAGTTAAAAAAACATTCAGTTAAAGTCCTCTCCAGAGCAGCAATGGACTACTGAGCTGAAAGCTAGCTGAACACATCTGGTAAACCATTGACAAGTTGCATATGTGTGTAGCCACCAAACAGCTAGCTCCCAGTAGTATATTGCTACTCCTGACCCTACCAAGGTATGCTTTTTAACAAAAGATACAAACAGAAGGACGTCAATTTGATAATAAAATTAAATTGAAAAGTCTCTAAATATTGCATGATCTATCTCAACCATCAACATTTAATTTTTCTTTTATATGTCTTTAAGGAAGATGTAAGGATTTGTCTTTACAATTCGGGTCAAGGTTTCCAAGAACGCTTCAATGTTGCTGTATAGAACAACCTGCCACCATATTTGTACAGGAAGGCTCTGCAGTGCATATCTTCTGGCACAGATTAACCCCTTAACGACCGACGATGTGCAGGGTACATCTTCCAAAAAAATACAGTTAACGTCTATAGAAAGCGGTGGAAGTGATCCTGATCGCTTCCAGATGCTTTCCGGTTATTGCAGTGATGCCTCGATATCGATAACCATCCTTAGCCATCCGATGCAGAGAGAGACACTCTGTGGCCCTCTCTGCATCGGACATCAATGGCCGCAATCGTTGGTAGGTGGGAGCCGACGTGGGAGGCGGGCGGGCAGCCATCGATGCATGGCTGATGCAAGACGGGATCGTGGGCAGGGTAGCCGGGGGCACGCACGTGGGGGTGCGCATGTGCACGGGGCGGGAGCGGGTGGGAACCGCTACACTACAGAATTTGTTTTTGAGAAAAGTGGGAGAGAGGGGGGAGGGAAGATATATAAAAAGGATCTAATGGATCTGGGAGGGGGGTGGGGGGTTGGTCTTTGGGGGGGGGGAGCTACACTACAGAAAAAAAAAAATCATTTTTTTTGTAAACTGGGTACTGGCAGACACAATTGTGGGGTGGGGGAGGGAAGAGAGCTGTTTGGGAGGGATCAGGGGGTGGGATGTGTCAGGTGGGAGGCTGATCTCTACACTAAAGCTAAAATGAACCCTGCAAGCTCCCTACAAGCTATCTAATTAACCCCTTCACTTCTAGACATAATACACGTGTGATGCGCAGCGGCATTTAGCGGCCTTCTAATTACCAAAAAGCAATGCCAAAGCCATGTATGTCTGCTATTTCTGAACAAGGGGATCCCAGAGAAGCATTTAAAACCATTTGTGCCATAATTGCACAAGCTGTTTGTAAATAATTTCAGTAAGAAACCTAAAGTTTGTGAAAAAGTGAACGATTTTATTTATTTGATCGAATTTGGCGGTGAAATGGTGGCATGAAATATACCAAAATGGGCCTAGATCAATACTTTAGGTTGTCTACTACACTACACTAAAGCTAAAATTAACCCTACAAGCTCCCTAATTAACCCCTTCTCTGCTGGGCATAATACACATTTGGTGCGCAGTGGCATTTAGAGACCTTCTAATTACCAAAAAGCAATGCCAAAGCCATAGAAGTCTGCTATTTCTGAACAAAGGGGATCCCAGAGAAGCATTTACAACCATTCATGCCTTTATTGCACAAGTTGTTTGTAAATAATTTCAGTAAGAAACCTAAAGTTTGTGAAAACAATTTTTTTTATTTGATCGCATTTGGCTGTGAAATGGTGGCATGAAATATACCAAAATGGGCCTAGATCAATACTTTGGGATGTCTTCTAAAAATATATATATACATGTCAAGGGATATTCAGGGATTCCTGAAAGATATCAGTGTTCCAATGTAACTAGCGCTAATTTTGAAAAAAAGTGGTTTGGAAATAGCAAAGTGCTACTTATTTATTGCCCTATAACTTGCAAAAAAAGCAAAGAACATGTTGGATATTTCTAAACTCATGACAAAATTTTGAAACTATTTAGCATGGGTGTTTTTTGGTGGTTGTAGATGTGTAACAGATTTTGGGGGTCAAAGTTAGAAAAAGCCTGTTTTTTTTTCTTTTTTTTCCTCATATTTTATAATTTTTTTATAGTAAATTATAAAATATGATGAAAATAATGGTATCTTTACAAAGTCTATTTAATGGCGAGAAAAACGGTATATAATATGTGGGGGTACAGTAAATGAGTAAGAGGAAAATTACAGCTAAACACAAACACCGCAGAAATGTAAAAATAGCCTTGGTCCCAAACGGAGAGAAAATGGAAAACTGCTGTGGTCATTAAGGGGTTAAACAAAGGGGAAGGAGATCTTCCTTCTCTTATTTGGCTGCAGGTTCAGGTTCTGTTAACTGCAAACAACCACAAACGGCGCTTTTGAAATAGGGGATCCGCCACTGCTTTTGACATGGTGACCAGTGTGGTTTATCTACACTCTTGTTAGAGTGGTTCCAGATCATGGTAAGCAGCACTCATTCACTCATTCCAAAATACTGGAAACAACTTACAATACCTACATTGAATGAGTGTTCTCTAATCAGGTTGGTTAATGATTGGTATAGCATTGCAGAGAGTATGGAAAAAAACATGGGTTATATGTGTCTTTTCCAATTGTTCTGATAAGCTTCTTCAGCCTCTGAGGCCTATTTATGAAAGGTCTTGCGGACCTGATCCGACAGATCAGGTCTGCAAGACCTCGCTGAATGCGGAGAGCAATACGCTCAGCGTATTCAGCATTGCACCAGCAGCTCACAAGATCTAGTGGTGCAATGCCGCCCCCTGCTGACTCGCGGCCACCAGCAGGGAGGTGTCAATCAACCCGATCGAATTTGATCGGGTTGAATTGCGGCGATTCCTGTCTAGCTCGTCAGAGCAGGCGGACAGGGTTATGGAGTGGAGGTCTTTAGACCGCTGCTTCATAACTGGTGTTTCTGGCGAGTCTGAAGACTCGCCAAAACATGGCCCTTCAAGCTCCATACGGAGCTTGATAAATGGGCCTCCTTAAAGGAATCCCTTTTCTATAAACTAAACAAATACTAAAGACAGAATCCCATAATATTTTCATTGTTAAACTATTTAGTTTAATAAGTAGAGTCTGTAATATTTATGTATTTTACATATTTAAAGGGACAGTAAACATCTTGAGTCATATATATAAAATGTTGTTTTACGTAATGAGACAACTTTGCATTATACTTTAATTATTCATTTTGCACCCTTTTTACGCAATTTAGCTTTGACTTGTGCTACATATCTTTCCCTAAATGGCTTTAATTGATAAAAACTGTGAAACAATTCACTTTATACTAACTTTATGACCGTGGTTAACCTTGCTGTCTGCAGACTCAAGTCTATATTAGCTCCTCATAATGACGCAAGTGGTGGGTGGATTTTGGTTATGGAAAAACAATTGCAGTAAAAAGGATTTTAATTTATTTTAAAAATAGTTAGACTCAGCAGATATGTAATTCTTTAACAACAAAACAGAAATGTCTTGTAATTACAAGTTGTTTACTGTCCCTTTAAATATAGCTTTACTTAAGAGACTTAAAAGATCAGTAATAATATCGATGGTGGTTTCAGCAACTGATTACATCAGAATGAAATGCTTATCCTGACTGAGTCAAGAAAGAATTAGGGCAGAGTCACACATGTACCAAAAGTGGGTAGGGAGATAGTGGGTGTTCCATGGGTAGTGTAGGTAGGGGTGGATATTTCATGGGCTGAGTTGGCCAATCTGAAAGCATTTCTGGGTGGTTAGGGGTGTGGCTAAGGGAAGTCACAGCAATAGGAAGGGGCTATGTTGTCCCTCCTCTTTAGCACAATGGTGATGCAATTTGAAAGATTAGGGTAGTGTTTCACCCCCCATAGAACTTCCAATGAATGAATGTTTGAGAATACAATTGCTTGCAAAGTGACAATGCACTTCTATACTCTAGAGCTGAATATGGCTGGTGATTAGCGGGTACTATAAAGCATTAGAGTATTTTATTATTGCTCTGTACAATTAAATAACAGGCAGGAGATGAAGATTTAAAAGCAGCAGACTTAGGGGCTGATTTATCATGTGTCTGGCGGACATGATCCGCTGTAGCGATCATGTCTGCCAAACATCAATAAATGCGAACAGTGTTTATGCATTTATCATTGCACAAGCAGTTCTGGCGAACTGGTTGTGCAATGCCACCCCAGCAGATTTGCGGGCAATCGGCCGCTAGCAGGGTGTGCCAATCAATCCGATTGTATGCGATTGGGCGGATTGCTGTCCGCCGCCTCGGAGCAGTGGTCTTAAGACCGCTGCTTCTTAACTCCTTTTTCGGCAAGCCTGAAAGCTTGCACGGAAACCGATGTATTTGGCCCCATTCGGGCTATGATAAATCGGCGCCATAGGATCAGTGTTCCCTCTAAGGCCAGTTTTGTGTGCAGCACAGCAGTGAAACAGTTAATAATGGAACCACATCTTGCAGTCTGCATTGTGTAATGTTTGATAATTGCTCTAATTAACTGTTTCACTGCTGGGCCACACACAAAACTAGCCTTAGAGAGAGAATACTGCTTAGGATATCTACTGCGATTTTCTTTGATTATTACAATTTCCTCTAGTTCACTACCCAGAAAATATAAGCATTTATGTAAATCATTTGGAGTGGCTGAAAAGTTGTAACCATAATGCAACACCTGGTCTAAAAAAGTCATATTCAGAATAGTAGGTGGATCAACACATTTGAAATTTGCACACCTACAATATTAAAATTTGCATTTTGTTTTTCTGACAATAAGTAATACATTTTAAACATACAACCGTACACATGTGTGGGTTCCACGTGATCTTTCTCAATGGTTTCCAGCTGAGGCGGCAGGCTTACTGCAAAACAAGCAAAGCTCATTAGACTCTGGACAATTGCAGCATCCTTTGTGTAGCACCTACTCAACAGGGGCATATGTCCTAAAGCAACTAGTCATGTGCCTAGAATAGCAGGATTTTGGGGGAAGCAAGTTCTGAATGTTAGTTTATTAAAATGATGCCGTCCCTCAGCTATGCTCTTCAGATGTTTTTTTTCATTACAAGATAGATCTCTCATTGTTGTGAGAAATATATGAGGTGAATATGAGCTACATTGTTGGGGGTGTGGGGTTTGGAAGCAGCAGATTTCTCAGTACCTAGGGCAGCACCACTGGTTGACAAAAATACTTCTGAGCTAATATATTAAATAATTATAAATTGTTTAATGACTTGCTAACATGAGAGGTCAATGGGCAGATTTATAACAGCTGAAACAAATTCTAGGGAAAATAGTTGGGTTTGCATAAAAACAGAGTAATATGTACATTTCTAATTGAAAACCTTGCAATTGGATGAAAAAAAAAAATTAAATGTAATCCCATTCATATAGATATACTTAAACTTTACATTTCTATCTATCTATCTATCTTTCTAATAATCTATTTGTTATGTTAAGGAATAAATGCTTTAATATATTGTGTACTCACCTTCTATTGCAGGGCATGAAGACTCAAGGCTGCGGGACATTCTGGTAGTAGCAATCTTATCCAGTGTGGATGGCACAGATTTTGAACGTAGTCTCCCAGCCAAGCTATCTCCATCCTGTTAGTGGTGTACAGATATAAATATATATATATATATATATAGGGCAGCCAGCAAACAAAGGTGATTATTAAGCAAATAGCTAATAATACCTAAGGTACACAGTGACATAATGTTAAAGCTCTACTACCTTAAAGGGACATTAAACCCAAAAATGTTCTTTCATGATTCAGATAGAGAATACAATTTTTAAAAAGTTTCCAATTTACTTCTATTATAAAATGTCTGCTCTCTTTGTCACTGTGGCTTGAGCAAAGTATTGTACTTATCTATATTTTTTTTATTGTTTTTGACATCTCAATAAAAATATTAAAATAATAAAAAAAGAAACTTTACTTACAAAATCCAAAGGAAAGACTATTTTAAACTGATGGTAAAATCTTTAGTTTCCAGATGATGATACATAATTATGCAAATTACAAAAATAAGTGGAAATATAGTAAAGCCCTAAGGGTACTTGGGTTTTTATTCTAGAACACTTCATTTTAGCAATTAACTTTTGTTTTGTATTGCACATATCTATTAACATAGCTTTAAACATATATGTACTGTATATTTAAAAAGAACAGTGCCCTCCTTTGTCCATAAAGACCGTTATAATTAGACACCATAACAGAGATCCATGATTAAACACTAAACACAATTACATGTTCTCTCTATACTGTGTACATATTTATAATCTTCATATGTTTGTAGATACTATTGTTGCTTAAAATGTAAAATATTATCCATCTCCAGTTGCGGTCATATATGGCATACAATGGGTATTAAGAATTAAGTTAAAAGAGTAGGGTTCAAGAAATACGTAAAGAGACAGATTTTAATAATATCCCCAGTCAACCTTCGTACTATATTCAATTATACTTAAAGGAACAGTAAAAAAAAAGTGAAATGTTTATATAAAATGTGCGTAATGAAATAACTTTTGCCACCTTATCAGGTAATTTAGCTGTCAAGGCTAACCATTCTACATATCTTTCCCTAATTGACTTTAGTTGATAACAAATGCAAAACAATGTACTTTATTCTAATATTATGATTGTGGCTAGCTTTGTTGTTTGTAAAGTAAACCCCAGATTATTGGCTCCTCCAAATAAGGTAAATGTTGGGTAGAGTTTTCTATTGATAAACGATTGCAGTAAAAAGGATGTTAATTTGTTCTACAAAGTATAGACTTGACTGATATGTTATTCTATAGCAACACAACAGATATGTCTTATAATTAAAGGGACAGTAAACACATTGCAATTGCACTGGTAAAATGTTTATGAAAGAGCTTTAATTTCTCTCTCACTCTCATGCTCCCATATGCCACCTTTGTCTGCTTTAGTTTTGTTTATTTGGAATATTGTAGACAAGGATGAAGTTCTGGTCTATTCAAAGTGTTTGTGCCAAATCATGTGATGGAGAGGTCTATTCAAAATGTTTGTTCCAGATCAAGTGATGGAGAGGTGCAGAGTACCTTCAGGTTTCTAACCCCCAGTACTAAATATGCTTTTATTACTAGTGTAAAGAAACTGATTTATCTGTAAACATAAATCTGTTTTTTTGTTTGATATTTAATAGCTGCATGTTGCTATATGTTAAAGTGATTTATGGTAAGTCTTTACCTCTTTATCTGTTTCAAACACCTGTAGATCAAGGTTTTCAATGTTTGGCTCAATCCGCAAATTTGCTTTAGTTATAAAGGGTCCAGGTACTGAAAGGGTCTGTATAGAAGTTGCTGCTTCAATGACTTTCTCCACAACATTCTCCATGTCCGATGCATCGAGGCTGAACCTTAAACAACATGTTGCTGTAATTAGTATAATGACTTGAAATGGACTAGCTATATTTAACATACATGTTACTGTCATAGTAGATTTTTGATCCTAGGAGGGACATTAATATAATTGTGTCCTAAGAGGGGCTGACTGTTTAAACTGACAACACTGTGGTATGAGGATCATCACACACATATCTTTAAATTAAAATGTAGACAACTATTGTTATGGTAAACATTTTGCAATCCAGTTTTTACAACCTGAATTAATATTGGCTTACACAGAGATAATGGTGCTGATGCAGACTGTTACTAACTTCAAATCCCCACACATCTGTGTTAGTTCAATGATTTATTTCACGTCAATGCATCCCTAAACACTGTACCTCAGCAGCTCTCACCACTTGTCTACAGCATGCACTCACTAGAAGTTCTTTTTGATTGGCTCACATTCCTCATTCACTGCTGGGGTGGGGGGGGGGGGGGGGTGGGGGGGGTGGAGGTGGTGGGTACCCAATGAAAAACACTACTAGCAAATAGCTTAGTGATTCACTGAAAACACTCCACATAGAAAGAATAAAATAATACAAGTTGCCCTTTTAAATGGAACTTTAATAAAGGTACAACCAGCTTAAGTTTTTATTTTACCTGATGGGTCAGTGATCCAGGCTGCAGCTTTGATGCTGCAGAATAGAATCTTGATTTGTACAGATAGACAAACAAGTCATGCTCTAACATCCATGATTTCATGACTGTCTAAGTCAGTGTTAATTTTGTCGACTAAAACTAGACTAAAATGACTATAAAACTAAAGAAATTTTGATGACTAAAATACGACTAAAACTAAAATGACATTTTAGTCAAAAGACTATGACTAAAACTAAATCAAAATGACATTTTAGTCAAAAGACTATGACTAAAACTAAATCAAAATGACATTTTAGTCAAAAGACTATGACTAAAACTAAATCAAAATTTGCTGACAAAAACATTTTATGCAAGTTGTTATAATCAATCCATATCCAATTACTGCTCTTTTGTAAAATTTACGAAACTTAATTTTATAAAATTTTAAGATAAATAAAGACGTTATATACCACAACAGTTAAATCTGTTAAATCTGTATTGCATGTTCAAACCTTAATACCATAAATAAAAACAGGTTAATAAACCTTTACTCCAGGAGTATATAATGAGTTTGGAAGTTCTAGAGCAGTGCTAATATCGTTGCCGAAAATATTTCGAATCTGTGAACAATCAATTGATTCTTCCTATAGAAATAAGCATAACTCACGAATATGGGTTTAAGTTATGCTGTGCCTGTGCTAGCTGCAGAAACTTTTTGTTGTGTTGAGTTACTTGATACTTGTTTTAATTATTAACAGAGAACTGTTAAAGTTTTTATATTGGGTAATATGTTCAATACAGCCAATACAGTATACAGTTTTGTTTTTTTATATTTTAAAAGTTGCACTTTTGTTTGTTTATGAAACTTGGTTTTATTTAATTTTAATTTTAATAAAGATGTTAGATATCACAACGGCTAAATCTGTGTCTGTATTGCATGTTTCAACCTTAATACCATAAATATTAACAGGTGTTATGTTTACTCCTGGAGTATATAATCAGTTTGCAAATGATAGAGAAATGCTTAAATAATGCATTACTCTTTAACTAAACCCCTTAGATTTTAGTCGACTAAAATCTACTGGAAATTTAGTCGACTAAAATCTACTGGAGATTCAGTCGACTAAAACTAGACTAAAACTAAAACAATTCAGATGACTAAAATACGACTAAAACTAAAATGGCATTTTAGTCAAAAGACTAAAACTAAGACTAAATTGAAATTTGCCGTCAAAATTAACACTGGTCTAAGTGCACATTTATCCCTGCCAAAGATGGATCTTCATAAAAAAATCTTTGAATTTGCACACTGATTATTTGCTCTCTTACCATAACTTTTACAGTTCTACATGTAACACCAGCTCAGTTTTTCAAAAAACATATGATTTTACAAAACATATTCCATTCAAATGAATACAATAGAGGGTAAACCAATATTGACCAACATGTCAGAAATGTGTATAAAATATTTAACAACAAATGTTATATCTAAAATGATAATTTCTCTTTCTGTGCATTCCACAACTATCTGAAAGGTCATGAGATCCTCAATTCACTTTAAAATGATACGTTTGTGTGAGTTACCCATATAATAAATTAAGGTAATTTTTTTTTATACAGATCTTTTAACAATGAGAGGGACATGAAAACAAAATTTATGCTTACCTGATAAATTCTTTTCTTTCCTTGGCATGGAGAGTCCACAAATCCATTCTAATTACTAGTGGGAATTCAACTCCTGGCCAGCAGGAGGAAGTAAAGAGCACTGCAGCAAAGCTGTTAAGTGTCACTTCCCTTACCCACAATCCCCAGTCATTCAGCTGAAGGAAAATGGAAAAGAAGATAACACAAAGGTATAGAGGTGCCTGAAGTTTAAACAAAAAAAGCCATCTTTAATCAAATTAAGTGCGTGTTGTAGACTCTCCATGCCAAGGAAAGAAAATAATTTATCAGCTAAGCATACATTTTGTTTTCTTTCCCATTCGCATGGAGAGTCCACAAATCCATTCTAATTACTAGTGGGAACCAATACCTAAGCTAGAGGACAAAGAATGGAAGGGTGGGAGAACAAGACAGACGGACCTAAACAGAAGGCACCACCTCTTGAAGAACTTTCCTCCCAAAGGAAACCTCAGCTGAGGCAAAAGTATCAAATTTGAAAAATTTGGAAAAAGTATGCAATGAGGACTAAATGGCCGCCTTGCAGATTTATTCGACAGAAACTTCAGTTCTGAAGCCCAGGAAGAAGAAAACAGCCCTAGAGAAATGAGCCGTAATTCTCTCAAAGGGCTGATTTCCAGCTGTCTCCGAAGCCAACCTGATAAAACTTCTCAACCTAGAGAGAAAGCGTAGAAGAAGGGGTCATTTGACCCTTACACTAACCAAGGAAAACAACAAACAGGGCAGATGATTGCCTAAATCCTTAGTTGTTTGAAAGAAACATTTTGAACACGCACAACATCCAGGTAATGCAACAGGCATTCCTTCTGAGAAGAAGGCTTAAGACAATAAGAAGGAACAACAATTTCCATATTTATATAGCGATCCAATACCACTTTGGGAAGGAATCCCAACTTCGTACGAAGAACTGCCTATCTGCATGTAAAATAAGGTAAGGGGGATCGTACTGCAGAGCCGAAAGCTCAGAAACACTGCATACCTAAGAAATAGCTCATAGTCTCAAAATGAGCGTGATGCAAAACTCTGAGAACAGAACAAGATTGAACATCTGGCAGACCTAAAAGAAAAGACAGAGCAGAAAACTGACAAACTCATCTCAAGGCCATCCTGAAGAAAGGATAAAATGTGGGGATCCTCCCCCAACTCCAAGAGAAAACTCTAGAATCGCCCCAATAAAGGTATTTATGCCATACCTTAAGGAAAATCATACAAGTAACAGGATTACAAGCTTGGAGCATGGTAATAATGACCTCCGAAAAACCACACCTAGCTAAGAATAGGTGTTCAATCTTCAAGCAGTCAGCATCAGAGAATCTAGATAAGGGTGGGGGAAGGGACCCTGAGTAGAAGGTCCTTCCCCAAAAGCAACCTCCAAGAAGAAGGAAATTATATCTTCAACAGATCCGCAAATCAGATCCTGCAACGCCATGCAGGAGTTCTTAGAATCACAGACGCCCTTTCCTGAATGATATAAGCTATTACTTGAGGAAAGAGAGCAAACAGAGAGAACAAGAATGCTAGATTGAAGTCCCAAGGAACCGCAAGAGCCTAGATCAGAATTGTTTGAGGATCTCTAGATTTAAACCTGTATCTTGAAAGCTTGGCAATTAACAAAGATGCCATAAGACCCAATTCCGGAACCCCCCAACTGGGGGTTATCCTGGAGAATACTTCCGAGTGGAAAGCCCACTCCCCTGGAAAAAGGTCTGCCTGCTCAGAAATCCACTTCCCAGTAGTTCCCTGGGGAGTGGAAGGCAAAAAGGGCACAATCATGAGAATCCGCCCACTGAGTCGCCTCCTTCATAGCTAAGGAGCTAATAGTACCTCCTTGGTGGATTATATACGTCACTGAGGAGAAGTTGTTCAACTGAAATCCGATAAATCGGACCGAATCTAGGAGAGGCCAAACTGTAGAGCAATAAAAATTGCTTTCAGTTCTAAGAAGTTTATTGGGAGAGAAGACTTCTTTCGGATGCAAAGATCCTAAGTCTTTAAAGAAACCGTTCCCCAGCCCAACAGGCTGACATCCGTGGACAGAATCTCCCAAAATGGATTTAGGAAGAAAAATCCCTGAGACAGATTATCCTGAGAAATCCACCAAAATAGAAGGTCTTTAAAAATTGACCATTGACTGAGTAAACATAACTGTAGAAGTCTCTGATGGAAACGAGCAGACCGGATAATGTCCATGAAAGCCACATTAAGACCAAATACTTCATACATATTGCCACTGATGGACTGAAAGAGGACAGAAGAACAAGATAGGTAACAGGAAGTCAGAATTATCTGACCACCGTCAAGAAACTTCTTGGAGATTGAGTCTATGTCCTCAAAAAACATACCCTGGTAATTGGTACCAAGTAACTCTGTTTCAGATTCACCTTCCACCAGAGAGAGTGGAGAATCGACAAAAGAAAAACCATATGAATCATGCTAAATGAAAGGATGGCACCTGAACCAAAATATCTTCCAGGTACGGAGCCAACACAATCTAGCACTCGTCTCCAGGCCGAAAGGCAGAACTGCAAATTTGGAAGAGATTGATAAAAGGCAAAAAGCAGGATTTAGAAATGCTCCCTGAGCACCAATTCTCAGAAGAGAAGTGCCCAATACAGAAAATATGATTTGAAAAAGGATAAAACGGCTTGCGCACACACATTCAAGGTGAAAGCAGCCGCAGCTGATTTCAAATAGCAAACCGTTCGCTCGCTAGGCAGCTAAACTAACCCTAAGTCTACTACAGCTGGAAATGAGAAACCATCCTGGTCACAACACCCTTTAGTATGGAAAAAATCCTTGATTCCTATCTAAAAAAAATAAGAGGACAAGAAACCATTAAATACCCAGAATCACTGAGAGAAAAAAACATATGACCTAAGACTCTACAAGATGTCACGGGCATAAGATAAAAAGTTTCTCAACAGAAAAAGAAGAAATATCCTCAGAGAGACCTAAAGAGATTCCATTATTATATACGTACATATCTCTATGCATACAATAACCCAGGACAAAATATGATGACAGACATTACAGAATTACTTCAATATGAAGAAATTACAAAAATGTGTCCTATATGTCACAGACATAGAATATCACACCTCAACAAGAGAGAATAAAACTAATGCGTCCATATAAAAATATACGAAAACGTGAAAGGAAAGAAAAAAAAAAAGAGTCCTATGAAATTTTTGACCCTTAACTGCTGAGATATATTGAGAGTCAGAGCAGTACAAGACATACAACAATTTATGTCAGAGTGGCATACTCATACCAGTAAGATAGGAGCACTAGCTAGCATATCCTCAACAGAGGAATCCTCATACAAAAAACACTGATGGTCCAGATGTAAACTTCTATTGATGTTAGGAAGCTTAGACATCACCCGGTGGCAGACCACATCTATAAACCCCTATGGTATAATATACAGAGGGATAAAATAAAAGGATATCAACAGAAACAAACTCAATAATGTTGATAAGGAAGACACCATATCTGTACAGAAGTAGGGAACCCCACCAGATGGCTAGAGAAAGACTGGGAGTCTCTGCTAATACCATCTCATACACAGAGAAAATAAAAGGTGTATCATTAAATAGCGTCTGAGGGTACTTAGATAGCTTAAGCATTTGATAAGAAACCAACAGCACGTAAATCTATCAATATGAAAGAGATGGAAAGTAGACTGAATACACATACAGCCTTATATCAGACTTCCCTTCTCCCTTACCTTTTGTGTCCATTCCCTCTCATTTAGATTGTAAGCTTGAGAGCCTTTCTATCTGTAGGCCACTTTGTATTTAAAGTTAACAACTACTAATTGTGCTCAAGGGCAGGGCATTCCTCTCCTTCTGTATAACTCAATTACTGCACCTACAACTGTTATTTACTCCTACTGTACTTATTTGTGTATTACTGTATCCCTGTAATGTTTTTTTATTCTTTGTATAGCGCTGTTAAAAACAAATTAACCCCACTGATACTGGAATGTTAAAAGTATCAGACATAAGGGCACTAAAGAAAGCTTCCAATCTTAAAGTCTGGTCTAGCTCTATTAAACCTACAGCCCTGAGGGCAGTTGAACCCTTAAAGGGACACTCAGGTTAAATTAAATTTTCATGATTCAGATACAGCATGTAATTTTAAACGAGTTTCTAATTTAATTCCATTAAAAAAAATGTGCACAGTGTTTAATATTTACACTTTTTGAGTCAGCAGATCCTACTGAGCATGTGCAAGAATTCACAGACTATACGTATATGCATTTGTGATTGGCTGATTGCTATCACATGGTACAAGGGGAGTGGAAATATACATAACTTTGAAATTTGTTATAAAAAAATGTACTACTCATTTGAAGTTCAGACTAAGTGCTATTGCATTGTCTTGTTATCTTGCATTTGTTGATTATGCAAATCTAATGTGTTGACTGGTCCTTTAACAAAAAACGGATTAATAGCCCCCTTATCATATGATTGAGCACCGGGGCGAAAACACATTAACTGATGTAATATAAAAATGGAAGACACTCAATATCACACCGGAAGTCATACACAGAACTCTCCATGGTGCCGATACCAGAAATGTTGGCAAAAACAATACCCGTGGCGGTAAGCGCTCAGCACGGGATAGACAGAAAGGATTCGACAAAGGGCTTACACACTCCGTCTTAAACAGAAGTTGAAAGTAAACTAGCTAATGGTGCGCAATGCGAAACACCGGCAGCTACAAGCATTAGGGCAATACAAAATAAATAGAGCTTTCTTGCATCTCTGACAAGATAAAAAAAAGAGATTCTCCACTTAAAGTAAATAAACATATACAATTCGGAAGAGGAGTCTGGCACTACATATAATGGCCGATATATAACGGCCCAAATGAGGCCGGTCGGAATGGCGCCAATGTGGAAAACATCACAGAGAAACCGCTATTGTATATAAATAACGATATGGCCCTTTTTGTATTTAATGCCGACCAAAAACTGTATACCAGCGCCTTAGAATGTGTGAGAAGGGATTACCACAAACCCTAATAATATTTATTGCAAAAGGCAATAAAATAAAATCAATCCCTCCCTGAGAGCAGTTTGACTCTGCAGAAAACCCACACAACTACCTCACATACAGCTGGAGCTCCACAGCCGATAGAGGGAAAAGGCTTAACTGTCCAAGTCTAGATATCTCTAGAAAGGAATACAATTCACTTATGAAGGAGATTAAACATCATCAAAACATACCTTACAGGGATAAAAGTCTGAAAGATATACCACCCTAATAATCTGTCCCCACACACCATCCACTTCATTCAACCTATTCCAAACACTAATAGATGTAAACGGTTTACAGGTAGCCCTCAGTTTACGCCGGGGTTAGGTTCCAGAAGGAATGGTTGTAAATCAAAACCGTTGTAAATTGAAACCCAGTTTATAATGTAAGTCAATGGGAAGTGAGGGAGATAGGTTCCAGGCCCCTCTCAAAATTGTCATAAGTAACACCTAATACATTATTTTTAAAGCTTTGAAATTAAGACTTTAAATGCTAAACAGCATTATAAACCTAATAAAATAATCACACAACACAGAATATATAATTAAACTAAGTTAAATGAACAAAACATTTGCTAAACAGCATTATAAACCTAATAAAATAATCACAAAACAGAGACTTCACTTGAATTTTTCTGCAAACATTTCTTTCTATGCATTTCATTCTGGACTGATTTATAGACAGGAAGATCTTGTTCCTTTGAAATCTGCTCGATAGCTCAGGTCTGGTTAAACTAATTAATTTCAGCTTGATTGGCTTTGCTGCAACACAAGCGGACAGCTCCACCTACTGGCTATTTTAATAAATGCACTGCTTCTCAATGCTTTTCAATAGCAGTCACATGACTGGAAAAAAAGGTTGTTATTCTGAAACGGTGTAAATTGAACCGTTCTAAAACGAGGGCCACCTGTAATTAGAAATCTTACACTTAGAAAACATTTCCTAGGAAATAGAGAAAGTGCAACTTGTGAAACAGGTCCTCAGAGAACACAAGAACCAACTAGGGACACACTATCCTTTATGGAAACTTGTCACATTGTGTCTATGGAGGACCTTCTTTCAGAAAATGCACATAATAGACAAGGGGCTTTGGAACAGGAAAAAGCTCTACCAAGTTTCAAAAGACAATCAATATTCTACCCCATACACGAAAGAAGCTCCATCTTAGTCACATTTCAAAGAAGAGTAGAGAAAGAATTAACTGAACTTTACAATAATACCAATAAAGCAAAGAAAAATCTAACATATAAAGAAATATTGGCACTTCAGAGTCTTAGCTCCAACAGAGATATTACAATCAGAAATGCTGCTGTCAAATGCAGATAAGGGAGGATCTATTGTAGGTATGGACAGGACTTGGTTCATCAATGAGGTTTTAAGACAATTAGATGATGTTTCCCAATACACTAAATTGCATAGTGATCCAACTAATACATTCACAAGGAATTTGAGATATCTGGTAGATGATGGTAGAGAAATTGGCCTGTTCAATCAGGAAACAGCAGAATATTTAATAGAGGAACATCCAATAGTTCCCATATTTAACCATCTACCAAAGGTGCACAAATCCCTTGTGGATGTAACCGGGAGACCTATAGTAAGTTGTATAGGCTCCATAACAGAAAGATTGTCACAGTGGCTGGACTCAATCCTACGCATGGAATGGAATGGAGATAAAAAGTCTGCAGATAAATTTGTGGAAAAACCTAATGTCAATAATGTAGGCATCAGTTTCACACATCACTTTGAAGAAAGGAGTATTGAATTCCTTGATATTCAAATTACAGGAACAGAGAGTGAGGGAGTACAAAGTACCATCTATAGGAAACCCATATCAGGAAATACAGTCCTACATACAAAGAGCAGTCGCCCTAGAGGAATATTCAAAGCAATAGCTAAAGGATAGTTTGTCAGGTTGAGACGAAATTGTACTAATTTAGAAGAGTACAATAGACAAGCCAGGGATCTGGAAGAAAGACTCAATGAGAGAGGATAATATGCATCTATGGTACAGAGTGTAAATAGACAAATACAAAGTGTAGAGAGGGAAGTCCTGTTGTCGAATAATTTGAAGATAAAATTAGAGGATACATATTTTAAAGGTGTGAGCTTTGTTACAGACTATAGTGATCAATATCAGGCAGTGTGTAACATCATAAAAATAACCTCTCCATACTGAGCGCAGATGACCTGTTAGTGAACACCATTAAAAAATGGTGCAGATTCTCATACAAAAAGGCAAAGACTGTAGGTAATATAGTGGCCCCAACCAAACTACAGCAAAGTGAAAGAAGTATTAGCTCATGGCTAACCTGTGTGGGTGTGTTTCCTTGCAGTAACCATACGTGTAAAGTATGTGAATTTTTAACCCCTGGAAATCAATTTAAAAGTGAAGCCACCGGAAAATACTGCATATATTTACAAATGTGCAATGAATGTAATATTCAGTATGTAGGGTTAACGACCCGAGAGGTAAGAAGTAGAATAAGAGAACATGTCACTAATATCAAAGCAGGAATCATGACCACACCACTTATAGAACATTTCACTAGAAAACATTCAGCCTCACCAGA
This sequence comes from Bombina bombina, assembly GCF_027579735.1. Classification (NCBI taxonomy): domain Eukaryota; kingdom Metazoa; phylum Chordata; class Amphibia; order Anura; family Bombinatoridae; genus Bombina; species Bombina bombina. The sequence goes on along the minus strand of NC_069500.1, from coordinate 774,997,027 downwards.
CCACTGACAGGGACCAGAAGACACAAGAAAAAACAGAGTAACCAAGCCTGTTTTCTATAAAGGGGTAGCAATAATGCTAGAAGTTAAGCAAAGACCACTCACCATCTTCTAACTGCTAAAAGCCACCATTACTCTTACTAAAGAGATTGACATGGACACAGCATAGCCCCAATCCTGGTTTGCAGGGAAAAGTACCCATTAAAGGATTAAATATCTTCAGACACCATCTTCGCACATCCTCCTCTTACAGAGGCAAAGAGAATGACTGGGGATTGTGGGTAAGGGAAGTGACACTTAACAGCCCTGCTGGGGTGCTTTTTGCCTCCTCCTGCTGAAATTGGGAGTTGAATTCCCACTAGTAATTAGAATGGATTCGTGGACTCTCCATGCCAATGGGAAAGAAAGACCTGTTATTAAAAAGAGGGGACCATAGAATGTCTGCCTCTGTCTTAGAGGCACATTAGACCTATCTCCAGTGTGAAAAAGTTTAAGGGCCAAATATGTATGTTAGAATATTTGTTAATTATATGAGGAGCAATGAAATGTCTCTAACTCAGGACACTTTGTTGCAGAAGATGACATCACATGCATTTATTCATGTTACCATATTCCAACTGCAAAGTTAATTTTGCAGTATATTAAAACATCTCTTGACTTTATGTAAGTGAAGGCCTCACCACACTTACTGGAGTGAAGACTTAGAGGGACAACAGGAACCCTTGAAATTGGAGCCTCGCCTCTGTAAACCATCACTGAGGACTTATAGCGTTGGGAACTTTGCTAGTCTCACCTTTCCTATTATTAATGTGTCAGTTTAATTTCTTCTGTACTTTTATTTATTTATTTATAGTGTCAAATAATTATTTATTATTATTATTATCAATAATTAAATGCAGTAATTATTTTGGAAAAACAATAACAACAACACAGTAACTAATACAAGAAGAAGCCTCACAGTGTAGGAAAAGTGTCTGGATATGCCTTATATGGCAGGGTTTTCAACATGGCCACCTCAGTTTTGCTGTACAGAAAAACCTGCCACCATATTTGTACACAAAGTGCATGTCCTCTAGTAGGGATTAACCCATGGGGGAGGATGACACACAGCCACAGAGAAGCAGGTCCCCTTGCCCCTCTGTTGTGCTGGCTCAACTTATCCAAACTTCAAACAGCCAGAAAGGACACTATTGAAAAGGAGGGAGTTGCCACAGTCTAGAAAGGTCTAGTAACAACCCTGATAAGAAGCTAGGTAAAAGCAATGGGCTAACAGGGAAGACAAGCTCAAATTCAAATAAAGACTTAGATCCAGTAATTTTAAGATCTGTACTGTGAAATGTTTTTTATCTCAATTATTTTTTTAGCTTTTTTTACCCAAGATAATTAATCAATTCACAGTACATCTGCTAGACGTAGTTAGACCATTCATGTTATGTCAGTGATATTTCTTATATTTGGATGTTCTAGCTCCTACTAAATAAAGATCCAAATCAGCCTGTACAAGAAGGCCATCATGATGTACCAGATTGTAAAGGTAGCAGCAAACAATTATAAAACCAATGACCTCCTGTAAACCCCCAACAGAATAGTCCATACATCAAACCGGGATTTTATTACACCAAATGTGTACTCTATAATATAGAGCGGTTACTCACACCCTTCAGTAATAACACAAGCCCAGTAGAGACAAAATGCAAACTTGACCATAGGAATACCAGATCCATATAGACTCCACATGGATCTGGTATTCCTATGGTCAAGTTTGTATTCTGTCTCTATAGGCTTGGGTTATTCCTGAAGGTTGTGAGCAACCACACCCTGGAACCATACTCCTGTGTCACCTGGGATGACAAGACATATCCCACATGCAAACCTAAAATAAGTTATCTTACAAAATAAGGTAAGGACTAGATAGATCAGAAACATTGTACTCACATTAGTTCAATTACCATTTTTCAGGTGCCTTAAGCTTATCAAAATGGTATGAGTACTTCCAGATAAACACAAGTGTTTATAGTTGTTATAGAGCACTTCTTGATCTTAGGAAGCCCTGAAATCCACAACAATACAAACTATGGTTTTCATTCCATCCCATGCATAATGGCTCTATTTTACTCTATGTAACCTCCCCAAAGGAGTTGTTAAATGTTAAATGAATCTAAGGGATGACAAGATATGAATCAGTAATTTCAAGAAGGTGAAATTAAGCCATTCCACTGGGTCAAAGGAAAACTGCCAGTTGCCAGTAAGTGTAGGCGAAACCCTTGACAGCCTTCACTGACACTACCCTGTTAGCTTCTACTGCAGTTAGAGTATATGGCACTCCTCTCCTCACTAGCCCAGCCCCTTTCACACTAATCAAACTGATCAAATGCAGCAACCAAGTCTTAAAGGGACACTGTACTGCAAATGTGCCCAGACTATATATATATATATATATATATATATATATATATATATATATATATATATATATATATATATAAATTAATCAATCAGTGGTTGAAAATTTTACCAAATGCTACTAGTCCCAGGGGAAGAGATGTAATTAAATGAATGTCTTTATCCAGACACCTTATAAATGAAAATAGGAACATAGTTGTATTTTTTATTATATATTTAGTGTTTTGCATATTTGATTTGTTGCATTAAACAGTTATAAAAAAGAAAAGTAACATCAAAATTAAATACAAAGAACATAAGTCAATAAATAAAGCCTAAAACTGATAACAGTACATTTCCTAAGATATGCAAAATGTACATTTCTCTATTTGTGCTATTGGAAAAATGTTAATAAATTATTCCAAAATATTAATTAGGAGAACTCTGCACAGGATCAGGTTTAGGATCACTGGCACAGTGCGCCCCTTCCCCCTACTACCACTTGTGCAGCGGGTCTGCAAGACACATACACACACACAGCATGGAGGCGGGGGTGTGACCTCATGCAAAACGTTTTGCTTTCCAGGAAGCTCACTCCCCTCTACTGTCCAATGAATGCTGGGATTTAGTGTCAACAACTGCACAATCACAATACTGAGAGTGAAATAGTAAACTACAAATTCCAGAATGCTATATAACTCCCTGAATAATGTGCTTTTTCTAAAATTTAGCTACATTCAAAGGGATTAAAAGAAAAAAAGGGACATTCAGTTTTCTTTCCCCCCCCTGCAATCTGTATTACAGGTGGGGAGGAAAATTCAGGGGGGGGCAAGTTGGGCCCAACTTGCCCCCCCTTGTGGATGCCCATGTCTGGTAGGTTTACTAACTGGAAAACAATTTGAATAGTTTTGAATAATAATTAAAAAAAGCTTAACAGAACAAATCACAATTGTAAGGAAAAAAATTGCACACACATAATTAAAAATTGCACATACAGTATATATGTGTATATTATTGACATGTAATATTACTAAAATCCAGATAAGTTATTTTTAATTAAAAAAAAAGTTTGTACTGTTTAAAAACACTTTATAAAAAAGGTTAATTTTTCCCTTTAAATATTTGACTGACTTGGTATTTTTTTTGTCCTAGAAGGAATTCCCTTGCTAATCATCTTGATAGTGTTTTGTCAGTTTCTTGCACCCAAACATCCTCCTCTCCTAGAGCCTGGATTATTTCTTTTTCATGTGACTCAGAATATGCTGCAGTTTGCAAGCCTGATAATAGCAAGGCATTATACAGTGAGAGAAGGAACACACCTTAAAAGGAGGGAACTCATAAAAATAGCATAGATCAATACACAAGATTGTACTGGGCAGAAATATGGCCGGATAGAAATGTAACCGCTGTGATTTAATCCCTCACAGACTGCAGACCTGGAATTCCCTTTTCAGTTACAGAAACCCTTTCCTGACAATGCAACACAGGACCCGTGCAAAGGGGAAGAAAGTATGGTAGATAAAGTGGAAACCACTGGTCAAAAGTTCTGTTATTCCAATTATTAATAAAAAAGAAAATAATTTGGAGCAAGCCAACCTACATACACATATAGACCTCTATTTATCAAGCTGTCAACCGCAAATACGCTGGAATTCTGCAGCGTATTTGTGGCGAGCCTGATTCGCCGTAGTTATCAAGCCCTACAGACCGGCAAAAGTAGAATATAGTGACGTAACATACGATCCGGCGGACTCAGTCCGACACAGATCGATGGTTACGTCACTCCAGATGTTCCGAACGCAAGTTAGGCACAATCTGACTACTTTTGGAAGTTATCAAGGTCCTACCAGGTACACTTGCCACTATTCTGGCCCAGCGTACCTGGTTTTCAATCCGCCGCCCTGGAGGCGACGGATGCCATAGGAATCAATGGGAGTCTGACAGCAGCGAAAGCTTATGTTCGCTGCTGCCCGATATCCCATTGATTCCTATGGGAACGTCTACACCTAACACCCTAACATGTACCCCGAGTCTAAACACCCCTAATCAGCCCGCCATACACCGCCCATAATACTTATTAACCCCTAATCTGCCCCCCCTACACCGCCCCCACCTACATAATACTTATTAACCCCTAATCTGCCCCCCTACACCGCCGCCACCTACATTATACTTATTAACCCCTAAACCTCCGCTCCCGGACCCCGCCACAACTATAATAAATATATTAACCTCTAAACCGCCGCTCCCAGACCCCGCCGCAACCTACATTATACCTATTAACCCTTAATCTGCTGCCCCCTATACCGCTGCCACTATAATAAAGTTATTAACCCCTAAACCTAAGTCTAACCCTAACCCTAACCCCCCCTAACAAATATAATTTAAATACATCTAAATAAATATTACTATTATTAACTAACGGCTAGATTTAGAGTTTTGTCGGTAAAGACCCGTGTAGCTAACGCAGCTTTTTTTCCTACCCCTGCTTCCAAACAATGCTGGAATTTGGAGTTGTCTGAAGGGCTGCGTTAGGCTCCAAAAAGGGAGGGTTGAGCATAATTTACCTTCCCTTCAACTCTCAATACCAGCGTTGCCTACGGTATCGGTAAGATGGAAAAACATGCTCGTGCACGATATCCCCATAGGAAACAATGGGGCTGAGCTGGCTGAAAAAAAACCTGCAAAAAAGCAGCGTTCAGCTCCTAACGCAGCCCCATTGTTTCCTATGGGGAAACACTTTCTAAGTTTGCACCTAGACCCTAACATGAACCCCGAGTCTAAACACCCCTAACCTTACACTTATTAACCCCTAATCTGCCGCCCCCGCTATCGCTGACACCTGCATTACACAATTAACCCCTAATCTGCTGCTCCGGACATCGCCGCAACCTACATTATCCCTATGAACCCCTAATCTGCTGCCCCCAACATCGTCGACACCTACATAATATTTATTAACCCCTAATCTGCCCCCCACATGTCGCCGCCACCTAACTTCAAGTATTAACACCTAATCTGCCGACCGGACCTCGCCGCTACTATAATAAATGTATTAACCCCTAAAGCTAAGGCTAACCTTAATACCCTTCTAAATTAAATATAATTTTAATCTAACAAAATAAATTAACTCTTATTAACTAAAGTATTCCTATTTACAACTAAATACTTACCTGTAAAATAAACCCTAATATAGCTACAATATAACAAATAATTATATTGTAGCTATTTTAGGATTTATATTTATTTTACAGGCAACTTTGTATTTATTTTAACCAGGTACAATAGCTATTAAATAGTTATTAACTATTTAATAGCTACCTAGTTAAAATAATTACAAAATTACCTGTAAAATAAATCCTAACCTAAGTTACAATTAAACCTAACACTACACTATCATTAAATTAATTAAATAAATTAACTACCAATACCTACAATTAAATACAATTAAATAAACTAAACTAAATTACAAAAAAAACAAAACACTAATGGCTAGATTTGGAGTTTTGGCGGTAACAACCCGAAAAACTAACGCCGGCTTTTTTCTGGCCGCACCATAAAAATAACTCTGGTATTGAGAGTCCACAAAAAGGCTGCGTTAGGCTCCAAAAAAGGAGCGTAGAGTATTTTTAACGCAGCTTCAACTCTCGATACCAGAGTTGCTTACGCAAGCGGCCAGCCTCAAAAACGTGCTCGTGCACGATTCCCCCATAGGAAACAATGGGGCTGTTTGAGCTGAAAAAAAACCTAACACCTGCAAAAAAGCCGCGTTCAGCTCTTAACGCAGCCCCATTGTTTGCTATGGGGAAACACTTCTACGTCTGCACCTAACACCCTAACATGTACCCCGAGTCTAAACACCCCTAGCCTTACACTTATTAACCCCTAATCTGCCGCCCCAGCTATCGCTGACCCCTGCATATTATTATTAACCCCTAATCTGCCGCTCCGTAAACCGCCGCTACTTACATTATCCCTATGTACCCCTAATCTGCTGCCCTAACATCGCCGACCCCTATATTATATTTATTAACCCCTAATCTGCCCCCCACAACGTCGCCTCCACCTGCCTACACTTATTAACCCCTAATCTGCCGACCGGACCTGAGCGCTACTATAATAAAGTTATTAACCCCTAATCCGCCTCTCTAACCCTATAATAAATAGTATTAACCCCTAATCTGCCCTCCCTAACATCGCCGACACCTAACTTCAATTATTAACCCCTAATCTGCCGACCGGAGCTCACCGCTATTCTAATAAATGTATTAACCCCTAAAGCTAAGTCTAACCCTAACACTAACACCCCCCTAAGTTAAATATAATTTACATCTAACGAAATTAATTATCTCTTATTAAATACATTATTCCTATTTAAAGATAAATACTTACCTGTAAAATAAATCCTAATATAGCTACAATATAAATTATAATTATATTATAGCTATTTTAGGATTAATATTTATTTGACAGGCAACTTTGTAATTATTTTAACCAGGTACAATAGCTATTAAATAGTTAAGAACTATTTAATAGTTACCTAGTTAAAATAATAACAAAATTATCTGTAAAATAAATCCTAACCTAAGTTACAATTAAACCTAACACTATACTATCATTAAATTAATTAAATAAACTACCTACAATTACCTACAATTAACCTAACACTACACTATCAATAAATTAATTAAATACAATTCCTACAAATAAATACAATTAAATAAACTAGCTAAAGTACAAAAAATAAAAAAGAACTAAGTTACAAAAAATAATAAAATATTTACAAACATAAGAAAAATATTACAACAATTTTAAACTAATTACACCTACTCTAAGCCCCCTAATAAAATAACAAAGACCCCCAAAATAAAAAATGCCCTACCCCATTCTAAATTACTAAAGTTAAAAGCTCTTTTACCTTACCAGCCCTGAACAGGGCCCTTTGCGGGGCATGCCCCAAGAAGTTCAGCTCATTTGCCTGTAAAAAAAAAACCATACAATACCCCCCCAACATTACAACCCACCACCCACATACCCCTAATCTAACCCAAACCCCCCTTAAATAAACCTAACACTAAGCCCCTGAAGATCATCCTACCTTGTCTTCACCTCACCAGGTATCACCGATCCGTCCTGGCTCCAAAATCTTCATCCAACCCAAGCGGGGGCTGGCGATCCATCATCCGGTGGCTGAAGAGGTCCAGAAGAGGCTCCAAAGTCTTCATCCTATCCGGGAAGAAGAGGCGATCCGGACCGGCAACCATCTTGATCCAAGCGGCATCTTCTATCTTCATCCGATGACGACCGGCTCCATCCTGAAGACCTCCACCACGGACCCATCTTCTTCCGGCGACGTCCAACTGAAGAATGACGGTTCCTTTAAGGGACGTCATCCAAGATGGCGTCCCTCGAATTCCGATTGGCTGATAGGATTCTATCAGCCAATCGGAATTAAGGTAGGAATATTCTGATTGGCTGATGGAATCAGCCAATCAGAATCAAGTTCAATCCGATTGGCTGATCCAATCAGCCAATCAGATTGAGCTCGCATTCTATTGGCTGTTCCGATCAGCCAATAGAATGCGAGCTCAATCTGATTGGCTGATTGGATCAGCCAATCGGATTGAACTTGATTCTGATTGGCTGATTCCATCAGCCAATCAGAATATTCCTACCTTAATTCCGATTGGCTGATAGAATCCTATCAGCCAATCGGAATTCGAGGGACGCCATCTTGGATGACGTCCCTTAAAGGAACCGTCATTCTTCAGTTGGACGTCGCCGGAAGAAGATGGGTCCGCGGTGGAGGTCTTCAGGATGGAGCCGGTCGTCATCGGATGAAGATAGAAGATGCCGCTTGGATCAAGATGGTTGCCGGTCCGGATCGCCTCTTCTTCCCGGATAGGATGAAGACTTTGGAGCCTCTTCTGGACCTCTTCAGCCACCGGATGATGGATCGCCAGCCCCCGCTTGGGTTGGATGAAGATTTTGGAGCCAGGATGGATCGGTGATACCTGGTGAGGTGAAGACAAGGTAGGATGATCTTCAGGGGCTTAGTGTTAGGTTTATTTAAGGGGGGTTTGGGTTAGATTAGGGGTATGTGGGTGGTGGGTTGTAATGTTGGGGGGGGTATTGTATGTTTTTTTTTACAGGCAAAAGAGCTGAACTTCTTGGGGCATGCCCCGCAAAGGGCCCTGTTCAGGGCTGGTAAGGTAAAAGAGCTTTTAACTTTAGTAATTTAGAATAGGGTAGGGCATTTTTTATTTTGGGGGTCTTTGTTATTTTATTAGGGGGCTTAGAGTAGGTGTAATTAGTTTAAAATTGTTGTAATATTTTTCTTATGTTTGTAAATATTTTATTATTTTTTGTAACTTAGTTCTTTTTTATTTTTTGTACTTTAGCTAGTTTATTTAATTGTATTTATTTGTAGGAATTGTATTTAATTAATTTATTGATAGTGTAGTGTTAGGTTAATTGTAGGTAATTGTAGGTAGTTTATTTAATTAATTTAATGATAGTATAGTGTTAGGTTTAATTGTAACTTAGGTTAGGATTTATTTTACAGGTAATTTTGTAATTATTTTAACTAGGTAACTATTAAATAGTTCTTAACTATTTAATAGCTATTGTACCTGGTTAAAATAATTACAAAGTTGCTTGTCAAATAAATATTAATCCTAAAATAGCTATAATATAATTATAATTTATATTGTAGCTATATTAGGATTTATTTTACAGGTAAGTATTTAGCTTTAAATAGGAATAATTTATTTAATAAGAGATAATTAATTTCGTTAGATGTAAATTATATTTAAGTTAGGGGGGTGTTAGTGTTAGGGTTAGACTTAGCTTTAGGGGTTAATACATTTATTAGAGTAGCGGTGAGCTCCAGTCGGCAGATTAGGGGTTAATAATTGAAGTTAGGTGTCGGCGATGTTAGGGAGGGCAGATTAGGGGTTAATACTATTTATTATAGGGTTAGTGAGGCGGATTAGGGGGTAATAACTTTATTATAGTAGCGCTCAGGTCCAGTCGGCAGATTAGGGGTTAATAAGTGTAGGCAGGTGGAGGCGACGTTGAGGGGGGCAGATTAGGGGTTAATAAATATAATATAGGGGTCGGCGGTGTTAGGGGCAGCAGATTAGGGGTACATAAGGATAACGTAGGTGGCGGCGCTTTGCGGTCGGCAGATTAGGGGTTAATAAGTGTAGGCAGGTGGAGGCGACGTTGAGGGGGGCAGATTAGGGGTTAATAAATATAATACAGGGGTCGGCGGTGTTAGGGGCAGCAGATTAGGGGTACATAAGGATAACGTAGGTGGCAGTCGGCAGATTAGGGGTTAAAAAAATGTATTTGAGTGTCGGCGATGTGGGGGGACCTCGGTTTAGGGGTACATAGGTAGTTTATGGGTGTTAGTGTACTTTAGAGTACAGTAGTTAAGAGCTTTATAAACCGGTGTTAGCCCAGAAAGCTCTTAACTACTGACTTTTTTCCTGCGGCTGGAGTTTTGTCGTTAGATGTCTAACGCTCACTTCAGAAACGACTCTAAATACCGGAGTTAGAAAGATCCCATTGAAAAGATAGGATACGCAATTTACGTAAGGGGATCTGCAGTATGGAAAAGTCGCGGCTGAAAAGTGAGCGTTAGACCCTATTTTGAGTGACTCCAAATACCGGAGGTAGCCTAAAACCAGCGTTAGGAGCCTCTAACGCTGGTTTTCACGGCTAACGCCAAACTCCAAATCTAGGTCTAAATTACAGAAAATAAAAAAAATTACAAGAATTTTAAACTAATTACACCTAATCTAAACCCCCTAATAAAATAAAATTAAAAAAATAATAATAAAAGTCCCTACCCTATTCTACATTACCAAGTAATCAGCTCTTTTACCAGCCCTTAAAAGGGCTTTTTGAGGGGCATGCCCCAAAGTAATCAGCTCTTTTGCCTGTAAAATAAAACACAACCCACCCAACATTAAAACCCACCCCACATACCCCTACTCTAACCCACCCAAACCCCCCTTAAATAAACCCAACACTACTCCCCTGAAGATCTCCCTACCTTGAGTCGTCTTCACCCAGCCGGGCCGAAGTCTTCATCCGATGGGGCAGAAGAGGACATCCAGACCAGCAGAAGTCTTCATCCTATCCGGGCAGAAGCTGACATCCGGACCAGCAGACATCTTCATCCAAGCGGCATCTTCTATCTTCATCCATCCGGAGCGGAGCCATCTTCTTCCCAGCCGACGCGGATCCATCCTCTTCAACCGACGCCTACTAGCCGAATGAAGGTTCCTTTAAATGACGTCATCCAAGATGGCGTCCCTCGAATTCCGTTTGGCTGATAGGATTCTATCAGCCAATCGGAATTAAGGTAGGAAAAATCTGATTGGCTGATTCAATCAGATTCAAGTTCAATCCGATTGGCTGATCCAATCAGCCAATCAGATTGAGCTTGCATTCTATTGGCTGATCGGAACAGTCAATAGAATGCAAGCTCAATCTGATTGGCTGATTGAATCAGCCAATCAGATTTTTCCTACCTTAATTCCGATTGGCTGATAGAATCCTATCAGCAAATCGGAATTTGAGGGACGCCATCTTGGATGACGTCATTTAAAGGAACCTTCATTCGGCGAGTAGGCGTGGGTTGAAGAGGATGGATCCGCGTCGGCTGGGAAGAAGATGGCTCCGCTCCGGATGGATGAACATAGAAGATGCTGCTTGGATGAAGATGTCTGCCGGTCCGGATGTCCTCTTCTGCCCGGATGGGATGAAGACTTCTGCCAGTCTGCATGTCCTCTTCTGCCCCATCGGATGAAGACTTCGGCCTGGCTGGGTGAAGACGACTCAAGGTAGGGAGATCTTCAGGGAGGTAGTGTTAGGTTTATTTAAGGGGGGTTTGGGTGGGTTAGAGTAGGGGTATGTGGGTGGTGGGTTTTAATGTTGGGGGGGTTGTATTTTTTTTTACAGGTAAAAGAGCTGATTATTTTGGGGCATGCCCTGCAAAAAGACCTTTTAAGGGCTGGAAAAAGAGCTGATTACTTGGTAATGTAGAATAGTGTAGGGACTTTTATTATTTGTTTTTTATTTTATTTTATTAGGGGGTTTAGATTAGGTGTAATTAGTTTAAAATTCTTGTAATATTTTTTTTATTTTCTGTAATTTAGTGTGTTTTTTTTGTATTATAGATTAGTTTATTTAATTGTATTTTAGTTTAGCTAATTGTAGGTAATTTATTTAATTAATTTAATGATAGTGTAGGGTTAGGTTTAATTGTAACTTAGGTTAGGATTTATTTTACAGGTAATTTTGTAAGTATTTTAACTAGGTAGCTATTAAATAGTTAATAACTATTTAATAGCTATTGTACCTAGTTAAAATAAATACAAAGTTGCCTGTAAAATAAATATAAATCCTAAAATAGCTACAATATAATTATTTGTTATATTGTAGCTATATTAGGGTTTATTTTACAGGTAAGTATTTAGTTTTAAATAGGAATACTTTAGTTAATAAGAGTTCATTTATTTTGTTAGATTAAAATTATATTTAATTTAGGGGGGGGGTTAGGGTTAGACTTAGCTTTAGAGGTTAATACATTTATTATAGTAGTGGCGAGGTCTGGTCGGCAGATTAGGGGTTAATACTTGAAGTTAGGTAGCGGCGACGTTGGGGGGGCAGATTAGGGGTTAAGAAATATTATGTAGGTGTCGGCGATGTTAGGGGCAGCAGATTAGGGGTTCATAGGGATAATGTAGGTGGCGGCGATGTGCGGTTGGCAGATTAGGGGTTAAAAATATTTATTATAGTGGCAGCGATGTGGGGGGACCTCGGTTTATGGGTACATAGGTAGTTTATGGGTGTTAGTGTACTTTAGAGCACTGTAGTTAAGAGCTTTACATACAGCCTTTCTTGTCGGTAGAGGGTGTACCGCTCACTTCAGCCAAGACTCTAAATACCGGCGTTAGGAAGATCCCATTGAAAAGATAGGATACGCAATTGGCGTAAGGGGATCTGCGGTATGGAAAAGTCGCGGCTTGAAAGTGAGCGGTACACCTTTACCTGGCCGACTCTAAATACCAGCGGGCGGCCAAAAGCAGCGTTAGGACCCCTTAACGCTGCTTTTGACGACTAATGCAGAACTCTAAATCTAGGCGTAAATTATTCCTATTTAAAACGAAATACTTAACTGTAAAATAAACCCTAAGCTAGCTACAATATAACTAATAGTTACATTGTAGCTATCTTAGGGTTTATTTTTTATTTTACAGGCAAGTTTGTATTTATTTTAACTAGGTACAATAGTTATTAAATAGTTATTAACTATTTAATAACTATCTAGCTAAAATAAAATTACCTGTAAAATAAATCCTAACCTAAGTTACAATTACACCTAACACTACACTATCATTAAAATAATTACATAAATTAACTACAATTAAATAAAACTTATTACAATTAAATAAAATTAACTAAAGTAAAAAAACAAAACACTAAATTACAGAAAATAAAAAAATACAAGAATTTTAAACTAATTACACCTAATCTAAGCCCCCTAATAAAATAAAAAAGCCCCCCAAAATAATAAAATTCCCTACCCTACACTAAATTACAAGTAGCCGTTAAAAGGGCCTTTTGCTGGGCATTGCCCCAAAGTAATCAGCTCTTTTACCTGGAAAAAAAGAAATACAACCTCCCCCCAACATTAAAACCCATCACCCACACACCCAACCCTACTCTAAAACCCACCCAAACGCCCCTTAAAAAAACCTAACACTACCCCTGAAGATCACCCTACCTTGAGATGTCTTCACCCAGCCGGGCACATGTGGACCTCCAGACAGGCAGAAATCTTCATCCTATCCGGGCATAAGAGGACATCCAGACCGGCAGAAGGCTTCATCCAGGCGGCATCTTTTATCTTCTTCCATCCGGGGGGGGGGACCATCTTCAATCCAGCCGATGCGGAGCCATCCTCTTCCATCTACGTCCTAACACTATGTGCCCGGCTGGGTGAAGACGTCTCAAGGTAGGGTGATCGTCAGGGGGTAGTGTTTGGTTTTTTTAAGGGGGGTTTGGGTGGGTTTTAGAGTAGGGTTGGGTGTGTGGGTGGTGGGTTTTAATGTTGGGGGGGGTTGTATTTCTTTTTTTCCAGGTAAAAGAGCTGATTACTTTGGGACAATGTCCCCCAAAAGGCACTTTTAAGGGCTATTTGTAATTTAGTATAGGGTAGGGAATTTTATTATTTTGGGGGGCTTTTTAATTTTATTAGGGGGCTTAGATTAGGTGTAATTAGTTTAAAATTCTTGTAATTTTTTTATTTTCTGTAATTTAGTGGGTTTTTGTACTTTAGTTAATTGTAATTAGTTGTATTTAATTGCAGTTAATTTATGTAATTATTTTAATGATAGTGTAATGTTAGGTGTAATTGTAACTTAGGTTAGGTTTTATTTTACAGGTACTTTTGTATTTATTTTAGCTAGGTAGTTATTAAATAGTTAATAACTATTTAATAACTATTGTACCTAGTTAAAATAAATACAAACTTGCCTGTAAAATAAAAATAAATCCTAAAATAGCTACAATGTAATTATTAATTATATTGTAGCTATCTTAGGGTTTATTTTACAGGTAAGTATTTAGTTTTAAATAGGAATAATTTAGTTAATAATAGTAATATTTATTTAAATTTATTTAAATTATATTTAAGTTAGGGGGTGTTAGGGTTAGTGTTAGACTTAGGTTTAGGGGTTAATAACTTTATTATAGTGGCAGCGGTGTAGGGGGGGCAGGATAGGGGTTAATATATATAATGTAGGTGGCGGTGGGCTACGGGAGCGGCGGTTTAGGGGTTAAACAATTTATTTAGTTGCGGCGGGGTCCGGGATGGGCAGGATAGGGGTTAATAACTTTATGTAGGTGGCGGCGGTATAGGGGGCGGCAGATTAGGGGTTAATATGTATAATGTAGGTGGCGGCGGGGTCCGGGAGCGGCGGTTTAGGGGTTAATATATTTATTATAGTTGCTGTGGGGTCCGGGAGTGGCGGTTTAGGGGTTAATATATTTATTATAGTTGCGGCTGGGTCCGGGAGCAGCGGTTTAGGGGTTAATATATTTATTATAGTTGTGGCGTGGTCTAGGAGCGGCGGTTTAGGGGTTAATAACTTTATTATAGTTGTGGCGGGGTCTGGGAGTGGCGGTTTAGGGGTTAATAACTTTATTTAGTTGCGGGGGGCTCCGGGAGCGGCGGTTTAGGGGGTAAACAGTATAGTTTACTGTGGGTGCTTAGTGAAGGGTAGCAAGAAAGCTGCGAATAAGCCGAGATCGATGACTGTCAGTTAACAACAGTCCGCTGCTCATCGCACCGTACTTGGTGCGCGGCTTTTTGACAGCTTTATTGATAAATTTGGCGAACGTATTCAGGTCCGCGGCGGCGATGTTAGGCGAGCTTAGGCGAGCGTATTGGTGCCGGCGAATGCTAGAAAGTAGACAGCTTGATAAATAGAGGCCATAATCTCCAAAATATATGTAGGTTAGGGTTGCCACCTTTTTTGGAAAAAGTTAGCAAACAAATTAGCATACATTTGCATAAATAATTATACAGCATAATTAAGGAACTAAATCTGCTAGGACTGATATTAAATAATCATTGCTTTACAATTAGATCCTCACAGATTTAGAAGTTTCCCCATTATATCATCTTTATTTCTATATTTATTCTTCATTTTCAACTTTGACCTGAGGCTTAAAAATACCGTCTGTGGGGGGGGCGGAGCAAGCCGGGCATCTGAGCGGTCGCATACTAAGAGAGCTCTGCTCAAATACTATTTTCAACCATTTACCAGACCGCTCAGTATCGCTCAAAATTGGACAAAATTAAGGCTGCTAATTTATAGATCCATGTAGAAGGGCTCAGCGATAAAGAGAACATTTTTCTATCACCCGCAGCTCACACATAATTCATACACCGAGCGGCCATATTGCAGGACACGTGGAACTCAGACCAAACTTTCAACCTAGAGAGTTTTATTGATTACTGTCCTACTACAATGGATCCCATAGTACTCTGGGAGCGTAACTTGCTGCACTCACTAGATTGTCACTATCACGACCTCAGGCAGCATTTTCAGATGCTTATGGCTACCCTGCAAGCGGAGCTGAACGAACCGGAGGTGGATTCCCTTATACCATCTAATGCCTATGGAGACTCTAGTACCCACTATGCTGCAACATCGGATGTACAGCGTGACTCCAGAGGCAATTCATTTTTAGAAATCACTGGGCCCTCTATCACCCCTGAGAACACCACTCTTTTGGATAAGGGGCTATCTCAGACTCTGCAAATAACGGCCCGAGATCAGAGTATGCTGTGCCTTGCTGCAAGGGAGCCAGCTGATCGCCTAGATTTTATAACTACAGTCCCACGCTATATTAAGGTAGGGACAAACTCTGTGTTTCTTAAAGGCAGAGCAATGGGTCCTACACAGCTGCTACTATCTGAGATCATCCTATCTACAACCTCTACCGGCCCTGTGGACTCTCCCACCAGCTCATCAAAAGACACAGCCTCATGTGAAGCCACCATGAGATCGATCGGGCGCATCTTTGAGGGTAGAGCTGGCTTCCTGCAGGCTTGGTGGCGGGACTTAGAGCAGTATGAGACCTACATCACGGCTGATACTCCTTTCTGCATAGCAATGCAATTCTATTTGTCATTCGATCACCTGGCCGTCAAGATGTCAGAAACCCAGGCTTCTACCCGCTCTGTCTCATTGCTCCCCCATGAACAGTTTCACATATATCTGCTCCTTGCTTACGCTGTAGATCCACAATACAGGAGAGGTATTGGATAAAGTTTTACAAACCTTGAACTTCTCTCTGTGTGACTGACATTCACTGTTATATGTGGCTCAGAGGGATTTTGGTTTGAGGGACTAATTCCCCCATCACATTGGCTGAATAATCCCAACTTTCCTGTTTAATGTTTTTTTTTTCTCTTTTTTTTTTTTTCTTTTTCCCCATTATCTCACTTAGTGTACTATATGTTATAAGAGCTGTAACCATTGAAAATATGTGTTTATGTGGTTATGTAAGTCACTATTAATAGAGTTACTGCTGCAGACATAGAGGTGTGCTCTCAATAGAGGCTTTAGTGTTCAATTTTAATACCTGCTATGTTACTGACAGGCAATAGGGTCAGCACTCTCATATAGCCACTATATATAAGAGTAAATCCCACTACCTCTCTGGTATACAGTAGTAATTTAAGCCATCCAGCCTTACTCCTTTGAGATGGGTTGTTCCTCCATTCCAATGTAACCATTGGAAGCTTAAAGTGTTTAACATATGTAGCTTAAATATAGATAGCTATTTATAAGTCAGGAGGTTCATATATATAACCCTATTTTTGAGTCTTTTGTTTACAGAACATGGTTTCAACTAAATGGAATCACTGGGAAAGTTTTTGGACTGTAGGTAAATTTTACTGAGGAACTCTTATTTTAGCTAAACATAAGTAACTCGGCACAGCACATTAATACACCTTACAGCCTGTCCTCTTTAGCCTCCCCTGTCGCTGATAATACCCATACCCCCACATTATATATCATTTTGTACTACCCTAAACAATTCAGTTCACTTTCTTTAAAATCTAGAGTTTTGTTTTGTTTTTGTTATGATATTATCTACTTATTTGCCATCTTTGTTTAGGACTAATTTCTACTATTTTTAGCATGCCATGTTAGGTTATTGAGTTCTGATGCCATGTGTATCTTATAGAGTGCCTGTATTTCTAGATATCTCATACCACATTATGACATTTATATTTCTAGATAATTATACTCCCTATGCGGAAGTTATTAATGGGACAATTCACCTACTCCTGTTAGGCCCCTCTCCTTCCTTTCCCGCCGGTACTTATTGCCTGCGGGTCATACCCCTATTCCTTTTCCCCACATCGCCTATAGCTGGCATTTCCCTAGGAGAGGGGTTCATGCCGAAGTCCTCTGCATTCCTTATATCTTAATAACTCCCTCACATATGACTTTGGCAGGAGCTACTCCTACTCATTTGTTACCTTCTTCCTCTCCTGTATTCTACACTGTCTCACGTTTAAAGCTGATATGCTTTATTTAAAAAGTCTTCAGGAATAGAAATAGAATCTCTCTTTTAAGATAAAATATCCGCTTCAGTTTAGTCCAAGGTAGGGCAACCTCCATTGGACTCAATGTACCTAAGGTTATGGTTATTGCATGTATTTAATGTTGCCCTATATACTGAGAGCAGGTTTATTTTCTTCTATCCTATATACTTAAGACGTTACTGACTCCTGTTACCTGCTACGGTTAAGTAACAGAACTCTCAATTGCACACCCTACTCATGCTTACGGTAATCTTGAGTACAGTATTATATTTACCTGTTATGTTTGCTTTTATGGTAAAAGGGTATCTTTCATCTATGTGTTATTTAGCTGGTTATATAAGCTACTGATGGAATAATTGCTACATGTTGGTTACTATGATTATTTATTAACTTGCTTGGTCCTCTCATGCTTCACACTGTTTCTCTTTAAAACCTTAGTTTAAGTTATAAAGGCGTAACGCCACATTTAGACAACTACCTTGCAATATATATATAGACCTGATCTTGCTACAGAAACTCACTCCCTTCTCAACATATGAGAATTATCGCTTCCAATACCAAATGTCATGGGCACTAGGGTAGATATACAGTTCTAGAGGTCTGACATCTTGTTAACCACACTATTATGTTTTGTGAGATATGCCCCATCTATTTATATTATGGATTTTTCACAGATACCAAGTCACCAATTGCCGCCAAGCTTATGGCTCATATTTAACTTCCATATGGGAGTCTTGCAACTTACTTGATCCTTAAAACCCCTCACTATGTACGCCACCACAGGTAGTTTGAGAAGGATATCTTTACAAACAGTTTGTTTAGGTGCCCTACCCACTTTGAATAGCTCACAGTGCCTTATGCTTCGGCTCTTCTTTCTCATTAAACTGTATAATTATCCCCATGTACTTCCCCAGTAGTCACCTAAATAGCACATTACTACTTATAGAGCCCATACCTGAAACTATATAATATCCCCTCTAATAGCCCCATTCACATTATTAATTTGGCATTCTTGATAGCTCCGCCCCTCATTCCCCTCCTTATTTAATAAGAGCGGCTCTTGCCTGCTGAACTCCCTCTCCCCCTTTTTTGACCAACTTGGTCTGAGAGCGACCAAACAATTACTATCCCACGCTTGCCTCAATTTTAGAATAAATAAACCTATAAATTCTCTTCACCGTAAGACGTGGGTCACATCTCTTATATATAAAACATAAAACTGAGGTTCCCCTATTTTGTCCACAAACATATTTTCCTTTACTGACATCCCTGTTTTGCATGGCTACCTATAGCAGTCACATATGCCTCTTATCCGTTGCAAACATCTCCCTTCTCATAGGGGAGTAATGAATACGGGACATAGATGTTTCCTCCATGATTATTGTACTTGTTCTCCTCCAAAGGCACACACAATTTACTCCAGGATCTATTGCTTTTTTGGTTTATGACTATGCTTATTTAATAATGATGTATCTTTCAGAATTTTGTTATATTTGTTATCGGATGAATATGTTATGTAACTTTCCTTACAACCTAAAAAAAAAAAAAAAAAAAAAAAAAAAAAAAAAAATACCGTCTGTGTCTGTAAAATACCAGCTAGGTGGTAACCCTAATGTAGATCCACATAAAGAGTGCAGCTGTCAGCTGCAGAAAAAAATAATATTATGAAAGACAGATATTGATTTGGCTTGTGCCTCTTTATACTGACACCCCTGCAATTAAAATTCTGGTGCAGAAAGGAATACCAGCAACCCTTTTTGATACAAAAAAACGTGGCATTTTGGAAATTTTCTTTTCAGTAAATTACATTTTTTTGTTTAGTTTATTTTCGTTCATTGTAATGTTCGTCTCTGACAAATTTCAATTTCAATTATCTTTTCCAATATAAATTATTTGTTTTGAGCTACAGTGCAGATTCTTGCAATTTTACTTTAACTGAAGCTGAAATCAATTATGATAGCTTTAATTTTGTCATTCTATGTAATTCTTACACTTATTCTTTTATTTATACATCTAATTTTTGTGCACTACATTTTTGGTAAAACTAAAAGTGTACATGAAGGTACAGTAACAACTAGTAGTACTATATGTACATAACGTTACTATTAAAAGTGTCCATAATTAAGGGACATCAAACAAAAAATGTTTCATTCATGATTCAATTGTAAATATTTAACATTTAACACGTTCTTCACACAGGGGAAAATGTTCTTATTATTTTTAAATATATATTCCTATATATCTGTATATACCTATATATATATATATATATATATATATATATATATATATATATATATATATATATATATATATATATATATATGTATGTATGTATAGAAAAGCAAAAAAGAAGCACTCACTGGATTTTCATCAAAAAATGACCAGAAATTTAATGTAGTTTGTGACGTTTCGGGACAACAACAGTCCCTTCCTCTGACAAATAAACACTGAACAAAAGCTGCCTTAAATAGGCTCCCAAATACACTCCCCTCAGGTTCAGCCAATCAGGCTGAATAATTACACACACCCATTAAGTGACCAATGAAAAAACATAATCCAAATTGTGCATGTGACTGTTATAACGTTATTGGAAAAAAACTTTAAAAACACATTCCCTTTGGATCCCAATGCTAATAGATATATATTATACAAAAAATACATCAGATATATATAAATATAGAAATATATATTTAAAAATAAAAAGAACATTTTCTTCTCTGTGAAGAACATTAGAATATAAAATGTAACTGTTTTCGGGTTAACGCTGTATGTCTAACATGGTGTTGGGTTAGAGCATGAGCGATAAGTGTTAGTTTTTTTTCTAGTTAAGCGCTCCATTAAAAGTCTAGAGGAGAAGTTAGCGCACGTTGGGTTTCGCTCGCTAGCCAACATTTTACTTTCAACTTGTAATACGCACACTAACCCATGCCTGTAAAAAGTTTACTACTGCTGCTGTTTGCGAACAAAAGCACTAAATAACATGCACTTGTAATCTGGCCTATTGCTGTTTACCAATAGGATGTCAAAGAGACTGTAACTTCAGTGAAGTGGTCCAGGGCCGCCACTAGAAATGTTGGGGCCCCTGACTTAACCATTGATCAGGCCCCCCCCCCCCCCCTTTGACATGTACAATTTTTGACCAAGTGACTAAAACGTATATGCACTTTTTTCTAAAGTGTCTATTTAAACTTGGAAATTTTGTAAAGGTAGTAACATACAAACACACAAACACACTCATACACTGAAACACACACACACACTCACACATAAGGATTCACATATAGACACTCTAGCAGACACGTAAAGGAACACACAAACACACTCAGACACAGACACTCAGCACTTGATTACATTTACCTGACAAGTAATGAGGTAGACTACAGTTTTGTAAAAAAAAAAAAAGGAGATTTAGAAAACAAAATATGGAGTTCTGATTATCTTTTTGTAAAGGAAGATGCCAACTAAATGACAACAGCATGCAGTGGCTGAAAGGAAGGGCCCTGAACTGCCTAAACAATAATTTAAAGGTTAAATGGTGGATTGGTGACTTCCGTAAAGGTCTCAAAGTCTGTAGAAAGATGTGAATAATCAGTAGTAAGGTCAAAATGTCCTAAAAAGGAACAGACAATGGACACACACACACAAACTCAAACTTGCACATACACCCAAGGAAACACCGACAGAGACTGCCTCAGAAAACACGCAAAGACATACAGGGAGTGCAGAATTATTAGGCAAATGAGTATTTTGACCACATCATCCTCTTTATGCATGTTGTCTTACTCCAAGCTGTATAGGCTCGAAAGCCTACTACCAATTAAGCATATTAGGTTATGTGCATCTCTGTAATGAGAAGGGGTGTGGTCTAATGACATCAACACCCTATATCAGGTGTGCATAATTATTAGGCAACTTCCTTTCCTTTGGCAAAATGGGTCAAAAGAAGGACTTGACAGGCTCAGAAAAGTCAAAAATAGTGAGATATCTTGCAGAGGGATGCAGCACTCTTAAAATTGCAAAGCTTCTGAAGCGTGATCATCGAACAATCAAGCGTTTCATTCAAAATAGTCAACAGGGTCGCAAGAAGCGTGTGGAAAAACCAAGGCGCAAAATAACTGCCCATGAACTGAGAAAAGTCAAGCGTGCAGCTGTCAAGATGCCACTTACCACCAGTTTGGCCATATTTCAGAGCTGCAACGTCACTGGAGTGCCCAAAAGCACAAGGTGTGCAATACTCAGAGACATGGCCAAGGTAAGAAAGGCTGAAAGACGACCACCACTGAACAAGACACACAAGCTGAAACGTCAAGACTGGGCCAAGAAATATCTCAAGACTGATTTTTCTAAGGTTTTATGGACTGATGAAATGAGAGTGAGTCTTGATGGGCCAGATGGATGGGCCCGTGGCTGGATTGGTAAAGGGCAGAGAGCTCCAGTCCGACTCAGACGCCAGCAAGGTGGAGGTGGAGTACTGGTTTGGGCTGGTATCATCAAAGATGAGCTTGTGGGGCCTTTTCGGGTTGAGGATGGAGTCAAGCTCAACTCCCAGTCCTACTGCCAGTTTCTGGAAGACACCTTCTTCAAGCAGTGGTACAGGAAGAAGTCTGCATCCTTCAAGAAAAACATGATTTTCATGCAGGACAATGCTCCATCACACGCACGTCCAAGTACTCCACAGCGTGGCTGGCAAGAAAGGGTATAAAAGAAGAAAATCTAATGACATGGCCTCCTTGTTCACCTGATCTGAACCCCATTTTGAACCTGTGGTCCATCATCAAATGTGAGATTTACAAGGAGGGAAAACAGTACACCTCTCTGAACAGTGTCTGGGAGGCTGTGGTTGCTGCTGCACGCAATGTTGATGGTGAACAGATGAAAACACTGACAGAATCCATGGATGGCAGGCTTTTGAGTGTCCTTGCAAAGAAAGGTGGCTATATTGGTCACTGATTTGTTTTTGTTTTGTTTTTGAATGTCAGAAATGTATATTTGTGAATGTTGAGATGTTATATTGGTTTCACTGGTAAAAATAAATAATTGAAATGGGTATATATTTGTTTTTTGTTAAGTTGCCTAATAATTATGCACAGTAATAGTCACCTGCACACACAGATATCCCCCTAAAATAGCTAAAACTAAAAACAAACTAAAAACTACTTCCAAAAATATTCAGCTTTGATATTAATGAGTTTTTTGGGTTCATTGAGAACATGGTTGTTGTTCAATAATAAAATTAATCCTCAAAAATACAACTTGCCTAATAATTCTGCACTCCCTGTACACACACAACACACACAGAGAGACAGCCACATAAAACACAGAAAGACATACATACACACACCCTCACTGAGACATCCACTGAAAACACACAAAGACATACACACACCCTCACAGAGACACCCACAGAAAACACACACCCTCACAGAGACATCCACAGAAAACACAGACATACATACATACACACACACACCCTCACAGAGACATCCACAGAAAACAGACATATACACCCACCCTCACATTTATGCACCTTGCATCCCCTAAATCAACAGTGATAAAAAAAAATGCAGAAATTAAGAGATCACTTTGTAAAGAATCATATTTGTAAACGTGTAAACAAAAATAAAGTACTTTTAAAAGGTTGACATATGTTTGTTTTTTTTTTTTCCCATTTTCCCCAACCAAGAGCACCACTTCAAATATAGTGTACAAATGTTCCCATCTGTCAGCTGTACTTATGGATTTTGAAAATGCTGCACTCTATATGGTCTTGGTGGAACCATAAGCTGTGGTACTCATACCATTAGATCTGGTTAAATGCAGGATTTAGGCTTGTTGGTATGTAACAAAAGGGCACCTACCATTTGTGTATTGAGGAGGAAACATTTCTGCATGGTTTTAAATATAGAATTTCCACTGCATTGTCAAATAATCATAAATACACTGCTGCTAAAAAATGTGTTTTTATGGACCCCTGGCCCCACCATACAACTACTACCACACTGAAGTTACAATCCAAAATTGCACAAAGAAATAAAAAACATTTGCTAAGTAATTCCTAACTCCTCTGCAAATGAAAGTGATCTGCCGTCTGACTCAGGCACACACTGTACAAACAAAGTGCCAAGTCTGTCTCACACTGTGCATAGTGGTTTAGTGCACACTCAGAAATCCTCTCAAATGCTAATACTTTACTCCTTGTAATAACATTTCCCATGCTCAATTAGCACTCTGCTGTAGTACCCACTGGTGGCTTACAAAAATTTTTAATTTTTTTTTTTTTTTTTTAGTTCTTGCCTCATGGGGCCCCCCTGGCCCATTGGGCACCTGACAGGAGTCACCCCTGTCACCCCCTGATGGCAGCCCTGAAGTGGTCAAATGCTTTAAGCTATGACCAGTATTACTTAATTAACACAATGCTATTTTTTTATAGAATATACACCAGTGTGTTGTTGATTGTGGTGGCCTAAAGAAGGATATTTATGTACTGCTTTCCTTACCTGCGGACTGTTTCAGTTGGTGATACTGCATCATCCCAGCTGTGTCTTCTAGAAGTTGACAATGACCTGACTAAAATAGGAATGCGTTCCTCAACAGTAGCTGTTTTTTCTTGTCCTAAGGATCCTTCATTTTTCTCTTCATGGTAACCTGTGAGTGCTAGTTCTGGCATGGCAGAATCCCCGTACACCATGGGACATAGAAACGGTTTGGTATAAGTGATGATCACCTCTCCTTTATCAAAGCTAATGTTAGTTTCTCCAGTCACACAGAAAGTAGCGGTAGCCTGTGTCTTTGTCTCTGGCTGAGTGCTGATAGACTCTGATGACTCCATAAGTTCCAAGTCTTTATAGTATTCAGAACCAAGGAGTGAGGAGTCCATAGAAGGCAAATCTTCATTGCTGCTCACTATGGATTCATCTAGGTCAACAGAAACATCATCCTGGGAAAATACAATAAAAAAATCAATTGATTGTGAGATCTACATGACAAAGAGAAATCTTTGCACAGGTATGTGGCATAGTCTGATCTTATAGTTCTGTTAACTGAAAAACAGATGTATGATACTTTACAGAATAAAAAGGTCTGAACAAGAAGTGGAGATACAGTTCTCTTTCACAGCTGTGTTTATCCCTTTTCACAGACCATCTTCCTCTTCTGTTCCTTTAACTCTTTACCTCAAGTCACAAGTCTTACCAAAATACTGCTCCTTGTTCTCAATTACTGTCATCTTAAGTGTTCCTTTTTCACTGCTATAGTAATACTGTATATTGGGAAGTACCTGTGACTTTTGGTTTTGCTTTGTGTAGTCCTGCTGTGTTTTTTGCTGTCTGTAACTTTTTTTTCATAATCACATTTCCTCAAAAGAGCATAAACACTGAGACTGCAATTATCTGACTTTGATATCCGGCACAATTTTCCCCCCAGCAAGGTTTCATAAGCTAAAAACAATTGATTATCACCTTCACTCAGGAAAAGTGGACTCTTTAAAGGGACATTAAAGAGATAGTTTAGTCAAAATTAAACTTTCATGATTCAGATATAGCATGCCATTTTAAGCAACTTTTTAATGTACTGCTACTATCAATTCTTCTTCGTTCTCTTGGTATCTTTATTTTAAAAAGCTGGAATGTAAGCATAGGAGCCAGGCTATTTTTGGTTCAGTACCCTGGGTAGCGGTTGCTGATTGGTTGCTACATTTAGACACCAATCAGCAAGCGCTACACAGACAGTTACTGAACCAAAAATGGGCTGGCTCACAAGCTTACATTCCAGCTTTTTAAAATAAAGATACCAAGAGAACGCTGAAAAATTGATAATAGGAGTAAATTAGAAAGTTGCTTAAAATTGCATGCTCTATCTAAATCATGAAAGTTTAATTTTGACACTTTAACACTTAGGGCTAGATTACAAGTGGCACAGTATTTTGAGTTTTCGCTATAGCGAAAACTCCGCTAGAATTAACCTTTTTGCGCTACTCAGGTTGCGCTGGTATTACAAGTTAAAAGAAAACTAGCCTCAAAAATCTGAACTTAGAATATTGAATGTGTGTTCAAGTATTCCCCCATAGAAGTCAATGGAGAAAAAAAAGTGGAAAAAAATCCCACTCTTGCGCAAACACCATAACAAATTGTCATTAGCGATAACCCCACATGAAAATATCAATATTTCATATTCCAATAACCTTTCTGTAATGGTTATATGTTGTATATATTCATAAATAAATATTTCTACATATATCTGATGTTTTTTAAACAAATATATATTTATACCTATATATATATATATATATATATATATATATATATATATATATATATATATATGATTATATATAGGTATAGATATATACAGATATACTGTATATAGGAATATCTATTTAGAAATACTTAAAACATACTCTGCTATGTACAGAACATTGGAATGTGAAATATTTACAGTAAATACATAGTTAATAATTTTACTAAATATAAATATTGCATAAATATGTTTTTACATGTTTTCATCTACTTAATGGCAAAATGTCTATATGTTTACATATATATTTATGTGTTTATATGTGTGTATATATACATATGTGAATATTTTTTATTAGACAGTGTCATTATAAGTGTAAGGGTACTCTGTGATGTATTTTTGATGTGTTTTGTGACACTTTATTTTCGCAAAAAAAGTTAACCACAGCTCTGAAATCGCAGTAATGATTCTAGCGCTCAACTTGTAATATCAGCTCAATTTAAACAGAGCGCAAAAATCACAAAAACCCTTGTGAAATCATTTGCGTGCCACTTGTAATCTAGCCCTAAATAAATGCTAGATATAATGATGCTTTCAAAGAAAAGATTAGTCTGAGAATAACATGTTGGTGTATTTTTTTAAAGTTTCATTAATTGTTTAAATAGTGACAAAATAAGTGTAACGTATTAATGTCTATAAAACATTGGGAGCTGCCATGATGTAACTTAGGTTACTTTCTCTGCTGTGGCCAATTAGGGACAGTTATAAATAGGTCACTAGAGTGTGCAACCAATCGCTGTGTGGGATATAACAGTGTTCTGCACTTCCATTTGTAACAGGAAATCAAATGCTCACAATTTCAGAATGGAATTACAGGAACGGGGGGCAAAATAAATAATGAAAGTATATTTTAGTTTTTTATACATACAATTTTATAATTTTATATTACCTTCTCAAAGTGTTTAATGTCCCTTTAATGGAGTACATTTAAATGACAACATTGCTCTGCTCTCATTGGCTGACTGCTTCGGTTGCTCACAGGATACCTGTGCTGGAATCACCTGCCAAACCTATGACATTTCCAGACTGTTCTCATCTCTTGCTTTTGTGTAAAAATAGTGTTTTGTCTCACGCTCCTGAGAGAGACCAAAAAGCAAAATTGTGGGGTTTTTTTGGCTGAACGTTGTATAAATGTAAAAGATTTCTGAAAAGCAGCACGAGGACTATACAATATCATTTTGTTACTTAACCCTTTGGCTGCTAAGCCATTTCCCACCTGGGTGCTAATATTTTCTTTTCTTTTTTTTCTTTTTGAAAAAACATTTTTGTAACTTTTTAATTTTTTTTACAGACTCCCAAGACTTACACTGTTGGAAAGGTTAGACGATTGCCTTTCCAACAGTGGGTCTTGGGGGTCTGTAGCTGCTTAGATGCCTGAGATACAGGCTTCTAAGCAGCATACCCCCTCCTCCTATACCTAACATTGTTAAGTATAAATAAAGTTGCGCGGTGACGTCATCACGTAATTGCGCGTGACGTCACCGCGCATCACATGAAGCCCCGGCGATGCCTGTCACTCTACAGGCACGATCGCCGGGGTAGCAGCAGTAAGGAGCCCCCAGATCTCCCTCAAGATGGGAGAGTGCTCATGACGGCTCTGAGCACTAGAGTAAGAAACTCTGTGATGGCTCAGAGCCGTCATTAGCACTCAAAGGGTTAAAGGGACACAAAACTCAATTTTTGTTTTTTAATGATTCAGAAAGAGCGTCTAATTGTAAACATCTTTCCAATTTACTTCTATTATTTAATTTGCTTCATTTTCTTAATATCCCTTATTGAAAAGCATATCTAAATAGGCTCAGGAGATGCTGATTGGTGGCTGCAGATGCCTTGTGTTATTGGCTCACCCATGTGCATTGCTATTTCTTCAACAAAGGATACCTAAAGAATGAAGCAGATTGGATAATAGAAGTCAATTGGAATGTTGTTTAAAATTGTATGCTCTATCTGAATCATGAAAGAAAATGTTTGGGTTTTGTGTCCCTTTAATTAGTGTGCTACCTAATTTTGCCTGCAAGCTTGGTTGGTCAAACCTCATTTAATATCTTTTGTAATTATGTTCTATGCCGGAGATGGGACCCCAAGAAAAAGCAGAAATAAAAATGTTTGCTTTTTTGTGGGTGGGCAAACTTTTTAAAAGCTTTTCAATTTACTTTTATTAACAGATTTGCCTAATTGTCTTAGTATCCTTTGTTGAAGGAGCAGAAGTGCACTACTAGGAGCTAGCTGTATACACCAGGTGAGCCAATGGCAAGAGGCATATATGTGCAGCAACCAGTCAACAACTAGCTCCCAGTAGAGAATTGAGGCTTCTGAGCCTACTTAGGTATGCTTTTCTACTAAAAAATACCTAGAGAACAAAGCAAATTAGACAAACAAAGTAAATTGGAAATTTGTTTAAAATGGCATGCTCTGTCTGAATCAAAAAAGAATCACCTAGATTACAAGTTTTGCGTTAGAGGCTGTGCGGTGCTAACAAGCAGTTTATGCCTCACCGCTCACTTACAGACAGCGCTGGTATTACAGGTTTTTACAAACCCAGCGTTAACAGACAAAAAGTGAGCGTTGAGCAAAATTTTGCTCCACATCTCACTCCAATACCAGCGCTGCTTACGTTAGCGGTGAGCTGGTTGTGTGTGGTCGTGCACAATTTCCCCATAGGAATCAACGGGGAGAGCTGGCTGAAAAAAAGTCTAACACCTGCAAAAAAGCAGCGTTTAGCTCCTAACGCAGCCCCATCGATTCCTAAGGGGAAATACAATTTTCTGGCTGAACACTTTGATACTGAATGGTTTAAATGAACAGGATGGGTATAATGCCTATTTATAACTACTAAGATCTGATATTAAGATATGTCCTTTACTAGAATTGTATCCTTAATACCTTGCTTTTTATCTTTACACAATACTAAGTGTCATGTTTTGCTTTCCAGATAAGGACAACACACTGAACGAAAAAGATTTTAATAGTTGGGGGTCATTAAATATGTTTTTAATAAGTAGTGCATTTTGATACTTGGAAATCTATTGACCTCTCTTATATAAGAAATTTCCATAAATTACCTATTAAACTTCCCATTGTTCATAAAATATGACATCTTATCTGTATATAAACAAAACTTTATGTATTATGGACGTAACATTAACATTTACAGATATTACTCTGATTTAAGTAGTGGTTCTGAATATCCACCATGATCAGTAAATTGATAGACTGATAATCAACTTATATTTTAAGCTCACCAACATTTGACATCTTTGTCCTTCATAAAAGGATAATCTACCGAACGAAGATGTTTGTTTTATCCAATCTATAATCGGTTATCAAACACTTACTGGATATTAAGCTACTTTGAGATGGGTTTTAGATTTGATTGCTGCTGATCTACCTTCACAATATAAATCTCTACCCAATATTTAAGTTTCTATTGCTCATCAAATATGACATATTAATTCTATGTTATTGATGTAAAATCATCACGTTATTTAATCAAACAAGGGGTCATCAATATCCTTCATGACCAGTTAATTGATAGGCTGACATTCAAAAGAACATCTTTAGGTCTAAATTATCATACCGTGTCCTTCATAAAAGGATAGTTTATTGAATGAGAACAATCATTTCTATTAATGAAAGACTATAGATCAATATTCCTTTATTCACACGGGTTCATTCATATTGTATGTTATTTTATACCTCTCAACCAACTGAATGAGAGTTGTAATGAGCAGACTCAACACAATAGTGTGATATCTTAATATCTTTGGTCTTCTATGAACGTATGAACATTGTATAAAGTGTACAAACGGTAGTATGTGCATATAAGAAATTACTCTCTTTTTTAGAGAATGGCATTCTTGTACTTGACCTTCTCTCTCCCCTTTTTTTGCAATACATTTTGTGCCATATTGACAAACTAACTAATTGCTATATGCAGTTATTAGTTACGTGAGAATCAGATAATAAACTTCCTTTTATTTTATTTCAAAACATCTATAAAATCTAGGATTGGATTAATTCATAAATGTTAAAACTCACTAACTATTTCAAATACACAGAAACATCACAGCTTAAGTTAGATATTTGGTATCGTCAGATGAATATTTGCTATTCCCTGTTGCCTTACTATTTATCCCAGCTTGGTGAAAATATATGAATAACTTCATTCAATTAGACTCCTAACGTTCCTGCAATTATGGATGCAAAAAATCCCTTTAGATCGTATTTGTTTCTCAGATGCTAACTTTTCTCTTGCATATTACTAGCTAACATAAGAATTACACTTCCATTTGGATACCTATAAATTTGCATATTATGACGGCTCATAGCCGCCTCCTAAACGTAACTCCTTCTGTTCTAAGTCATGTGACGCTGACTGACCAATTATGGGAGGACCTTTTCGATTGGTTCACACGGAGGTGTGAACCACACATGAGAATTGATTGGTGACTTGTCCTATATAGGCTTAGTGGCTACAGGCAGTCCGGTTAGCCTTTGATAAAGCCAAGCCAGGCGAAATGCGCATCAGGTGCTCTACCGGCTTTCTATCCACTTTATAATGTGGCTGGTCACACTTTATTAGGCATGTACTAACTCCTATGGGAATTACCTTATTAGCAACCTAATTGTTGTTTTTGCTTGCCAGTATTTTATTTGTAAGCATACTCTCCTACTTTAATTGTGTATTACATAGTACACTTTCGTTTGTGTAGACCTTGCCACTTTCATTTCCCCATACTAAATCTGTTAACTGGGATTTTTTGGACAGACTCACACCGATCCAGTATTGCACTAGATAGCTTAATACGTTTGAGGTCAATCCTCTTTTTCAGATAGTAACTGTGCAATCCGTGAACCATTTTATGGTGTGTCTATGCCCAGAATCCCTCTTATTTGTTTTTGAAGCTTCATTGCTACACCTTGTTTGGGGTTATGTGGATAGAAAGCCACCCATTACTTGTTTATCTTTTAATCTAAGTATTAATCACTACTTCAATAGTAGTTCTTATCTCTTTTTTGAATAATAAATGTTAAGTTTTATGTCACACACCTACACTGCCCAGCCACATATGCCATTCCTTCTGTGAGTGCTCTTATTTCTGTTCGCTTTTCTTCCCTTTTTTTCTATATTTATTTGAACAGTGAGCACCCTCCCCAGGTTTTATTGGGTTATATCATATCATTGTATATATAAGTATTATTTTCCCCAATTTGGGAGAAAATACTTTTATTGTCTATATCTGTGATAACCTAGTGCCTGACGGGGAATTATCAGTTACAATTTATATGATTTCTATCCCCATTCTTATTCGAAATACAATTTATGTCTACACCTAACACCCTAACACGAACCAGAGTCTAAACACCCCTAATCTTACACATATTAACCCTAATCTGCCGCCCCCGACATCGCCGACACCTACATTATACTTATTAACCCCTGATCTGCCGCCCCCAACAACGATGACACCTACATTATAACTATTAACCCCTAATCTGCTGCCCCTAACATCGCTGACACCTACATTATATTTATTAACCCATAATCTGCTGCCCCCAATGTCGCCGCCACTATTCTAAATTTATTAACCCCTAAACCTAAGTATAACCCTCCCTAACTTAAATGTAATTTAAATAAATCTAAATAAAATTCATATCATTAACTAAATTATTCCTATTTAAAACTAAATACTTACCTATAAAATAAACCCTAAACTAGCTACAATATAACAAATAGTTACATTGTAGCGAGCTTAGGGTTTATTTTTATTTTACAGGCAAGTTTGTATTTATTTTAACAAGGTAGAATAGAAACTAAATAGTATTAACTATTTAATAACTTCCTAGTTAAAATAAATACAAATGTACCTGTAAAATAAAACCTAACCTAAGTTACAATTACACCTAACACTACACTATAATGAAATAAATTACCTAAATTAAAAACAATTAAATACAATTAAATTAAATTATCTAAAGTACAAAAACAAACAAACACTAAATTACAGAAAATAATAAACAAATTACAAGATTTTTAAACTAATTATACCTAATCTAATCCCCCTAACAAAATAAAAAAGCCCCCCCAAAATAAAAAAGCCCTACCCTACACTAAATTACAAATAGCCCTTAAAAGGGCCTTTTGCGGGGCATTGCCCCAAAGTAATAAGCTCTTTTACCTGTAAAAAAAATTCCAAATCCCCCCCAACATTAAAACCCACCACCCACACAACCAACCCTACTCTAAAACCCACCCAATACCCCCTTAAAAAAACCTAACACTAACCCCTTGAAGATCACCTTACTGGGAGAAGTCTTCATCCAACCGGGCCGAAGTCCTCAACTAAGCCGGGAGAAGTCTTCATCCAAGCCGGGCGAAGTGGTCCTCCAGACGTGCAGAAGTCTTCATCCAGACGGTATCTTCTATCTTCATCCATCCAGCGCGGAGCGGGTCTATCTTCAAGACATCCAACGCGGAGCATCCTCTTCATCCGACGGCTAACACTGAATGAAGGTTCCTTTAAATGACATCATCCAAGATGGCGTCCCTTCAATTCCGATTGGCTGATAGAATTCTATGAGCCAATCAGAATTAAGGTAGAAAAAAATCCTTTTGGCTGATGCAATGATTGGATCAGCCAATAGGATTGAACTTCAATCCTATTGGCTGATTGCATCAGCCAATAGAATTATTTCTACCTTAATTCCGATTGGCTGATAGAATTCTATCAGCCAATCGGAATTGAAGGGAGGCCATCTTGGATGACGTCATTTAAAAGGAACCTTCATTCAGTGTTAGCCGTCAGAAGGAAGAGGATGCTCCGCGTCAGATGTCTTGAAGATGGACCCGCTCCGCACCAGATGGATGAAGATAGAAGATGCCGTCTGGATGAAGACTTCTGCCCGTCTGGAGGACCTCTTCTGGCCGGCTTCAATGAAGACTTATCCAGGCTTGGTTGAGGACTTCAGCCCGGGTTGGATGAAGACTTCTCCCTGTAAGGTGATCTTCAAGGGGTTAGTGTTAGGTTTTTTTAAGGGGGTATTGGGTGGGTTTTAGAGTAGGATTGGTTGTGTGGGTGGTGGGTATTTTTGTTGGGGGGGATTTGTCATTTTTTTACAGGTAAAAGAGCTGATTACTTTGGGGCAATGCCCCACAAAAGGCCATTTTAAGGGCTATTTGTAATTTAGTGTAGGGTAGGGCTTTTTTATTTTAGGGGGGCTTTTTCATTTAGTTAGGGGGATTAGATTAGGTGTAATTATTTTAAACATCTTGCAATTTGTTTATTATTTTCTGTAATTAAGTGGGGTTTTTTTGTACTTTAGATAATTTTATTTAATTGTATTTAATTTAGAGAATTAATTTAATTATAGTGTAGTGTTAGGTGTTAGTGTAACTTAGGTTAGGTTTTATTTTACAGGTCAATTTGTCTTTATTTTAGCTAGGTAGTTTATTAAATAGTTAATAACTATTTAGTAACTATTCTACCTAGTTAAAATAAATACAAACTTGCCTGTAAAATAAAAATAAACCCTAAGCTAGCTACAATGTAACTATTAGTTAAATTGAAGCTAGCTTAGGGTTTATTTTATAGGTAAGTATTTAGTTTTAAATAGGAATAATTTAGTTAATGATAGTAATTTTTATTTAGATTTATTTTAATTATATTTAAGTTAGGGGGGTTAGGGTTAGACTTAGATTTAGGGGTTAATAACTTTAGTATAGTGGCGGCGACGTTGGGGGCGGCAGATTAGGGGTTAATAAATGTAGGTAGGTGTCGGCGATGTTAGGGGCGGTAGATTAGGGGTTAATAATATTTAACTAATGTTTGCGAGGCGGGAGTGCAGCGGTTTAGGGGTTAATATATTTATTATTGTGGCGGCGATGTCCGATTCGGCAGATTAGGGGTTAATTTTTTTTTTTAGTGTTTGCGATGCAAGAGGGCCTCGGTTTAGGGGTTAATAAGTAATTTATGGGTGTTAGTGTACTTTTTAGCACTTTAGTTAAGAGTTTTATGCTATGGCGTTGTAGTGTAAAACTCTTAACTACTGACTTTAAAGTGCGGTACCAGGCTTGACAGGAGAGGGTGTACCGCTCACTTTTTGGCAGACTCGTAATACCGGCGCTATGCAAGTCCCATTGAAAAAAAGAGGATACGCAATTTACGTAAGTGGATTTGCGGTATTTCCAAGTCTGGCCAAAAAAGTGAGCGGTACACCTGTAACTGCAAGACTCGTAATACCAGCGGGCATTAAAAAGCAGCGTTAGGACCTCTTAACGCTGCTTTTTAAGCCTAACGCAAAACTTGTAATCTAGCTGTTTAACTTTGACTTTAGTGTCCATTTAAGGGAGTGGCTTATAATAAAATTTTCATTTATCAAATATGCTTTTTATGCATGGACAACTATTACAAACCTACATTTCTTTACTCAAAAAATATTTTATAAGAAACATCAAGCTGATTTTTTTTTAATTTAAACGGTATGGAGGAAATGCATATTTTAAATACAAAAAAATCGAATGAAACAAAAATAAATATTCTTTCTTAGATTAATTTGCTGAACTAAGAAACTGTTTAAACTGAAAACATAATAGGGGCTACCAACTGGTGTTATAGGAAATGTGAGCAGACTTGTTATAGGGTTTTCACACACGCAACTACATTAAAGTGATGGTAAATCCTTGCATTTCAAAAATGCTAGGATTTACCAGCACTAAAAATAAATAGGACCTTCAGTGCTGACTATGTAAAAAAAGGTGTACTAATTGTACCCTTTCTTTTGCTGTTGCCTCCTTGCTAAATTAAGTGGATCTGGCCGCCCACCCACGGCACAGCGCTATTTTTTCCATTGAGGTGACGTTTCCACCACTAAGCCTGTAGCCATGCTAGCCGATTGGCACTGTTCTGTATGCTAGCACAGTTTTTGGCTTGGAGGGGGAAATGTCACCTCATTGAATAAAGAGCACTGTGCGGTGGGTGGCTAGATAATCTCTGTATTTAGTAAACCATTCCGCAGTTTTGCATAACCAACACTGTTATATTAATACACTTTTTACCTCTTTGACTACCTTGTATCTAAGCTTCTGCAGACAGTCTCTTTATCTCAGATCTTTTGACAGACTTGCATTTCAGGCAATTAGTGCTAAATCTTAAATAACTCCACTAGAATGAGCACAATGTTATCTATATGGCACACATGAACAAACAGTACATGTTATTAGCTATTTACAGCCAGACAGCAACATAATAGGTGGTCTGCAGAGTCTTAAAAATCAGTTTATTAAAGGGACAGTCTACACTAAAATGTTTATTGTTTAAAATGATAGATAATGCCTTTACTTTCCATTCCCCAGCTTTGCACAACCAACATTGATATAGTAATATACTTTATAACATTTAAACCTCTAAATGTCTGCCTGTTTCTAAGCCACTATAGACAGCCTCTTATGACATTTGCTTTTCACAACAGGAGACTGCTAGTTTATGTGGGCCATATAGATAACATTCACCTAGATTACGAGTTTTGCGTTAACAGGGGTGCGGTGCTAAAGAGCAGTTTTTCCTCATCGCTCACTTGCAGACAACGCTGGTATTACGGGTCTTTACAAACCCGGCGATAACAGCAAAAAAGTGAGCGAAGAGCAAAATTTAGCTCCACATCTCACCTCAATACCAGCTCTAATTACAGTAGCGGTGAGCAGGTAAATTGTGCTTGTGCACGATTTTCCCATAGGAATCAATGGGGGAGAGCCGGCTGAAAAAAACAACTAACACCTGCAAAAAAGCAGCGTTCAGCTCTTAACGCAGCCCCATTGATTCCTATGGGGAAACAAAAGTTATGTCTACACCTAACACCCTAACATGAACCCTCAATACTCAATTACACTCAATAACCCCTAATCTGCCGCCCCCGACATCGCCGACACCTACATTATAATATTAACCCCTAATCTGCCGCTCCAGACACCGCCGCCACCTACATTATACTTATGAACCCCTAATCTGATGCCCCCAACATCGCCGAACCCTACATTATATTTATTAACCCCTAATCTGCTGCCCCCAATGTCGCCACCACTATAATAAACATACCTAAACCCCTAAACCTAAGTCTAACCCTAACCCTAACCCCCCTAACTTAAATATAATTTTAATAAATCTAAATAAAATTACTACAATTAACTACATTATTCCTATTTTAAACTAAATACTTACCTATAAAATAAACCCTAAGCTAGCTACAATATAACTAATAGTTACATTGTAGCTAGCTTAGAGTTTATTTTTATTTTACAGGCAAATTTGTATTTATTTTAACTAGGTACAATAGTTATTAAATAGTTATTAACTATTTAATAACTACCTAGTTAAAATAAAGACAAATTTACCTGTAAAATAAAACCTAACCTATGTTACAATTACACCTAGCACTACACTATAATTAAATAAATTCCCTAAACTAAATACAATTAATTACAATTTAAAAAAATTATCTAAAGTACGAAAAAAACAAACACTAAATTACAGAAAATAATATAATAATTACAAGAATTTTATAAACTAATTACACCTACTCTAATCCCCCTAACAAAATAAAAAAGCCCCCCAAAATAATAAAAAGCCCTACCCTACACTAAATTACAAATAGCCCTTAAAAGGGCCTTTTGCTGGGCATTGCCCCAAAGTAATCAGTACTCCCCCAACATTAAAACCCACCACCCACACAACCAACCCTACTCTAAAACCCACCCAATCCCCCCTTAAACAAACCTAACACTAACCCCTTGAAGATCACCCTACCGTGAAACGTCTTCACCCAACCGGGCAGAAGTGGTCCTCCAGACGGCAGAAGTCTTCATCCAAGCTGCGCAGAAGAGGTCCTCCAGACGGGCAGAAGTCTTCATCCAGACAGCATCTTCTATCTTCATCCATCCGGCGCGGAGCGGGTCCATCATCAAGACATCTGACGCGGAGCATCCTCTTCAAATGACGGCTGACTGAAGAATGAAGTTTCCTTTAAATGATGTCATCCAAGATGACGTCCCTTCAATTCCGATTGGCTGATAGAATTCTATCAGCCAATCGGAATTAAGGTAGAAAAAATCCTATTGGCTGATGCAATCAGCCAATAGGATTGAGCTGGCATTCTATTGGCTGATTGGATCAGCCAATAGAATGCAAGCTCAATCCTATTGGCTGATTGCATCAGCCAATAGGATTTTTTCTACCTTATACTATTTAATAACTATTGTACCTAGTTAAAATAAATACAAAGTTGCCTGTAAAATAAAAATAAACCCTAAGATAGATACAATGTAACTATTAGTTATATTGTAGCTATCTTAGGGTTTATTTTATAGGTAAGTATTTAGTTTTAAATAGGAATAATTTAGTTAATGATAGTAATGTTATTTAGATTTATTAAAATTATATTTCAGTTAGGGGGGGTTAGGTTTAGGGTTAGACTTAGGTTTAGGGGTTAATACATTTAATATAGTGGCGGCGACGTTGGGGGCAGCAGGTTAGGGTTTAATAAATGTAGGTAGGTGTTGGCGATGTTAGGGTAGGCAGATTATGGGTTAATAATATTTAACTAGTGTTTGCGATGCGGGAGTGCGTGGTTTAGGGGTTAATATGTATTATTATAGTGGCGGCGATCTCCGGTTCGGCAGATTAGGGGTTAAAATTTTTATTTTAGTGTTTGCAATGTGGGGGGGGGGGGGGGCTTGGTTTGGGGGTTAATAGGTAGTTTATGGGTGTTAGTGTACTTTTTAGCACTTTAGTTAAGAGCTTTATGCTACGGCGTTGTAGTGTAAAACTCTTAACTACTGACTTTTAAATGCGGTATCAGTCTTGACAGGAGAGGGTGTACCGCTCACTTTTGGTCAGACTCGTAATACCGGCGCTATGCAAGTCCCATTGAAAATATAGGATACGCAATTGATGTAAGTGGATTTGCGGTATTTCCGAGTGAGCGGTACACCTGTACCTGCAAGACTCGTAACACCAGCGGGCGTTAAAAAGCAGCGTTAGGACCTCAACGCTGCTTTTTAACCCTAATGCACAACTCGTAATCTAGCCGATTGTGTTCACGCATGAGGAGTTATTTAAGTTTTAGCACAAAACAGTACTAAATGCAAGTTAATAGATAATAGAAGTCATGTGATCAGGGGGCTGTCAGAAGATGCTTAGATACAAGGTAATCACAAAGATAAAACGTACATTAATATAACAGTGTTGGTTATGCAAAACTGGGGAATGGATAATAAAGGGATTATCTATCTTTTAAAACAATAAAAAATATATTGCAGACTGTCCTTTTAATCTATCTAGGTTTAGCATTTAACAAAAAATACCAAGAGAAAAAAATTGATGATAAAAGTAAATTAGAAAGTTGTTTAATAAAATTGTATGCTCTATCTGAATCATGAAAGTTTAATTTGGACTTTACTTTCCCTTAAGGTATGAAAATTGTTTACAGAGTTGCAGTTAACCCTATCAATAAAATCATCTTACATAGATATATTAACCTTTTGCTGTTGAGCTATTTTCATACGCCTGTGCTAGAGGTGTTTTTAGTTGTTGGGCCCTCATTGCATTTACACATTTTAATTTTTTTTCTATGTGGTACCCACAAAAATGATAACTATTTTTTTTCAGGAGACCAAGCATTTTTAGAAAATAACTTTAGTTTGTAGAAATATCATACTATGAGAAAATACTGTAATATGAAATGCAAAACAAATTAATTTTTTTGTGTTATTTTTCTATAGTCTAAATAGCAACGTGGGACTCATTATTTAGTTAATATTTTAAATACATATTTGTGAGCTACTATATAGGATGACTTTTAGTGCAACTATTTTATGTTTTTAGTTTTTTTGTTTTAAATAATATTTTATAATTTTATAATTTGCTATGCTGAGTGAACACACACAAATGGGCAGTGGCACTACTCGGGCTTTTCCTAGTAATGTATAGTAATACTTTCTACATAATGTGAAGTTGATCATGCATATAATAATGATTGATTACAAAAAGTGGGGTAGCTAGAGAAAGCCAAGACCCCCCCCCCCCCACCAGCAGTATGCACATTGAGCACTCTGGGCCCTGACTATAGGGAGTTAAATCCATAAAAAAAGGGGGCGGAGAAATGGTAAAATATAACTTTTATTGGTTATAGGTTAAAATCCAAAATAGACATACATATTAAAAAAATCCAGACATGCACCTCTAATGAACTTGTATAATTGATCCAGGGGGGGATATTATTAAGTAAGGCCTAAATTAGGTAAAGGTTCAGATTCCCCTTCAAAAAGTATAACAATTGACCACTCTGAGAGCTTCTATATCTATGTTCTGTACATATGTTTGGGTGTGTACTAACATACTAATGGCCAGTTCCAGCAACCCGCCAGGAAATGTTGGGTAGTATGCTATAATATACTGTACTACTAAAGGATAGATATCACAAGGATTGTGCACTTTATAAACATGTACAGCACATAACATACGTTGTCATGCTTTTAATACTAATATAATAATCATTGTAACACAAAATGAATATAAATTACAATTCACTTCTAAGATCAGGCTTTGTAAAAAAAATAAAAAATCATATTTCTCAGTAAACATGTGACTGCATACCAAAAAAAGAATTTAATAAAGGAACTTCTTCAAATACATTAATGTGCTTTATCATTGTTAAATCACAGGAAGTAACATTCATTACTTATTTTGCCTACCTCTATTGTAATTTACTTCTCAAAATGTTTTTTTCCACTGGGCCAAGGGAAACTGGAATGCATTGTACAAATTCCAGAATTCTGGCCCTTTAATGGTCTTTACTTGGCCACAGAAATGCAAAATTTTTCTAACAAAATAACAAGTTAAATTCTTTTAAAACATTAAATATTTGCACTACTCATCAAGAAAGTCTGTGTGTTTAACCCATTCCTGTAAGTGAAGAGCAGCTCCTGAGCTAAACACAGCCAGTGATTGGTGGGGTCATGTGACTGACACTTCTCACTGGCTGTTTCTTGCTCACAACCAGCAGTTTTCTCTGGCTCCCGAGAGAGATTATATCTATGAGTATAATGAACTTGAGTATGTAATTTTTGCACAACAATGCCCCTTTAATTGATGCCTATGTCTTGGGAGAGTCAACATCGTCAACAACTTTCCTCCAATAGAATCCTATATGCCAGTATTATATTATACCTCTTTAAAAAATAATTCTAATCATAATCTTTTAAAAATAATTTATGTCACGCCGCATTGTTGCTAGGGGTGCGGCGTCTCCCTCTTGCTCGTTGCCTAGGGCTGTGTCGGTGCTGGATGCATGCGGCGCTGACGTTATCACCGCACGCTCCTGATGCTGGCCGGTCTTGTGGCGCCAATCCTTCAGGTATTTTAGCGGGCAGCAAACGATCTGTCACAGCCCAAGTATAGGTGCTATTTTGTGTACTCCTGGGAGTGATAGATCGTTTGCTGGACTGATATATATTGTTGCTGAACCCTGCCTGTCTCACTACGCTACCTGGTTAACCCCTGCATTACTGTCTGATCAATTGTTGCTGAACCCTGCCTGTCTCGCTACCTCGTTAACCCTGCATTACTGACTGAACAATTGTTGCTGAACCCTGCCTGTCTCACTACGCTACTTGGTTAACCCCTGCATTACTGACTGATCAATTGTTGCTGAACCCTGCCTATCTTACTACGCTTCCTGTTTAACCCCTGAATTGCTGGGCTGTTTTATTGTTGCCGAATCCTGCCTGCCTGACCTTTCCCGTAATTTGCCTTGTGCTGTCCTTCCTGTGGTGAGTGCCGCTCTCCTCATTTGTCTAGTATTCTCTGCTCTGGGATATTCCCTATCTTTCCGGCTTGACGCCGGGATAACAAGACTTCTGGCCGAGTTCGGTCTGATAGAGGAGTATCCCACGAGCATTACAATTTACCCCTGAAAATGCTTATGATGGTGCCCTTGTCTGCCCTCTCAATGCATCTTTTTTTTAATTTTAATTAGCAGCAAGCAATTCAGCCACCCAAAAGGCAATGGTTTATGGAACTGCCACACATTTAAGATGGGCTTACTCAAGCTGTCACAGAACACTGGACTGAAATGTCCACTTGGTTATTTTAATAAAGAAACAAAATGCAGCAGCCAGTGGGCTGGAGGGGGGGAATTTCAGTTGCAAATTCATTTATAAAATACTGCAATCTTAAATTCTATATTAAGGAGTATGACATAGCAGTATGACATATTAGGCCAAAACTTATCATCACTGCAAGTGGACAGGATCGTAAGTGGTAAACATGTCCGCCTGTAATTGCCACTTGCAATGCATCATGACGTGGCAAAATTTTGCATTGCACAAGAACTTTCTTGTACAATGCCACCCAGTGTTCCCTCTAAGGCGAGTTTTGGGAGTGTTCCAGCAGTGAAACAGTTACTGAGAGCAATTAGCAAACACTACACAATGCAGACTGCAAGGTGTGGTTCTCATATTAACTGTTTCACTGCTGGTCCGCTCACAGAACTGGCCTTAGAGGGAACACCTGTTCATGTGGAAACAATTGCTCAAGGGCAGGGCATGTCAATCAACACAATCAA
Organism: Bombina bombina; assembly: GCF_027579735.1. Classification (NCBI taxonomy): domain Eukaryota; kingdom Metazoa; phylum Chordata; class Amphibia; order Anura; family Bombinatoridae; genus Bombina; species Bombina bombina. Next base: position 774,955,593 of record NC_069500.1, on the reverse strand, counting down.
GCGAGTGATTGATCTTGACACTTCTGATGTGTAGGAGAGGAGCAAGAAGCAGTGTCTACTCCTTACATTTGCAGTTGCAGACTAGCTCATGCAAACCTGCTCCTCAAAACCACAAAAGCTGTGAATGCAGCTTAATAAATTGTGTGCATAAGATTCTTTTGGAGGATAGTTTTTGATAACATTGACTGTCCCTTTAATCAGAGCACAGATAGCTTTTCCTTGGTCAAGCTGGTTAATTTTCATTTGACAGTATTTTTTTACAGTTGATCAACTGACCAAAGATACTAAAAGCATAGAGGTATAAGGCAAGCGGCCGCTCCAAACTCCCATGCCGGTCCGAACTGTGGCTCAGGGTGATGACGTCACAGACGCCGCCGTGATAATGGCAAAGTTAAACACGAAGGTCATGCGGTGACTGGGTGCAGTGCCTAGGATTGGCAATGAATCAATTGCCACAATGCAGCATAAAAAATAGAGAAAAGGCAGCACCAGCATTAAATTCAAAAAAACTCACTTTATTCTCTTACAGGCAAAACAAGTGTGACATGGAAAGAACTTCTGACGCGTTTCACGCCCCCTAGTGGCGTTTCATCAGAGACTACAGGTGTTCCTGAGCATGGCCCTCTTATACTGGGACATATTAATTGCATATTTAACCCCTTAATGTGAAACAAACAAACATTAAAAGTATATGTATTTAACATAAAATATGCTACAGTGTACATTATCCAATATACATTAAAACTGAATCAAAGTAGAAAGAACAATTATTGTATTTTATTTTATTTGCAGAGCCACTTTGGAAAATGACCTTTAATCATGATGGTATCTGAGTAATTAATTATTTCTCGTGTCCCCTATTCATAACTTCTGGGGAATTATATTTAATAAGTTTTTATAGATGTTATTATAAATATTATGGTATATACAATATGGATCCACAACAGACATGAACTATTTTTGATACTAAGATATATCTAGATAATTTTTGTAATAAACTGTATTTTTTAGTAGGAAATTTTTAAAAAAAAAAAAATATATATAACTCTTTACATATGGAACCAAAGGGTACTTGTCACATTGCTACATGTTTCCTTCTTATAGTATCCTTTGTCTTTTGTTTTATTGTCTTTTATTTTATTTTATCTAGCTATAGTAAGACTATCCTCATACAAGATGCTAGCTTTTTAATAGCTTTTTTAGGACTTTTTTAATAACTAAAAGCATAGAGTCTCCCTCAATCCTATATCATCTCTTGCACAGGTTTTTATTTTTTTTTAAATACTGAGGGGGTCATGTCGCTGTTATGTGGGTATGACCGCTTTGAAGAGGGGCAGTCATAGGTGGAAACTGGGTGGATCATGGGCACGTCTGTGTGATCTGTGTACATGAATGGGCAGTTTGTTGTCATGGGAGTGTTAAAAGGGAAATCCTAGATATTGGGTGTCTCAGCAGGACAGAGCTCAGAATCCGGGCCTGTCCCTCACAAATAGGGACAGTTGAAAGGTCTGAAAAGTGACGAAAGGACTTTGTTGCAGAATGTTGAATATTTTGTGGATTATATATTTCTTACTTGACCGGGTTCAGACAGTTAACTTAAAGGAAGATTAAAATAAAAAACAAGTAAATACAAAAATTAATGTAATTTAATGATGCCAGGTCCAATCACTTTTATGCAGTCCTGGTTGGTAAAATGAGATAAGTTCTCCCTGCAAGCTCATCACATTTGAGTAGGTTGTGGTTTTAATGAGCAGAGACATCTATTTCATATTCAAAATATACCTAAAAGTGTAATTTTTCATAGATTTTATTCTTTGCAGCTGGTATAAGAAGTAATTGTAAACATCAAATGGAATCTAATTTAACAGTACACTGTCCCTTTAAGTAATCTAAAAATGGCCTTAGTTTGCTTTGTCTATGCACAAAAACAATGCCCAATGTCTTGAAATAGTGTAAAAATAAAAATAAAGCATAAGAGGCTAGTTTTATGGTTTTTGACGTCACAGTGAGTTTACCAGAGCTTTTCACTTTAGTTAATATTTATTAAAGGAATATTTTGTGATTATCGTTAGAGAGTAAGCATTAGCCATGGACTTCTAATACGAGCACAAGTTTCAAATTTGCGGTAGTCTTTAAAAATATAGGGATCATTGGTTAACACAAGTTTGGACAAGGGAAGTCGCAATATTTTTTTTGAAGCAAAACTTGTAATATATATTCTAGTGATAAAAAAATATTGCAATCTCGTAATCACGTTTGTGCTTCTCGAGGTATTGATTATGCTCCACTTGTAATCTTGGCCATAATGTTTAAATACAGTATGTGTATTTAAACAGTATACTAGAAGTGGAACTAGAAGTGAGCCATTCATTAAAAGCCGTTCAGTTTATAATCTATAATATGTAGAGAGGCTGTCATGTGACACATCATTAAGTAACTTTAATGGCTAGATGGTGAAGCAAGTCAAAAAGAAAAAACAAAAGTGCTTCAATATTTGCAATTATTAGCGAAATACAAGGTGAAGAATATTTAAAATAAAGAAAGATTAATCCTACCAGTGCCAATCACGTTAACTTAACGTGTTCCTAAAAGTATTGTATTAAAGGAACATTAAGTGCATAAAACAAATGCTCTAATGTAAGGGCATTTTATTATTGCACCATTGCTTGCATATAGCTATGTATGTTTGATTTCTGTTTAATGAATTCTAGCGCAAAGCGCTACCACAAGCTTGCGGTAGCATTAACCAGCCACTGGTAATGGCTGATAACGTGCACCCTTAAACAGGCAAATTTGCCCCTTTACGGGCGCACGTTAAAATAGCGATTCACTTGTAAGATAGCCCTGAAAACAACACAAAATTGTTATTGTGTAGACTAAATAAAAACTTGGGGGCTGAATTATCAAGCTCCGAATGGAGCTTGATCCCCCTGTTTCCGAGCGAGCCTAAAGACCGTTGCTCCATAACTTGTCCGCTTGCTCTGAGGCTGCAGACATAAATCCGCCCGATTCTATACAATCGGGGTGATTGACATCCCCTGCTAGCGGACGATTGGCCATGAATCTGCAGGGGGCGGCATTGCACAAGCAGTTCAGAAGAACTGCTTGTGTAATGATAAATGCTACATCGTATCATGTCTGTCTGCACTTTAATAAATCGGCCCCAATATGTTAATTTTGTGGGTTTAGCAATTTCATCATAGATTAAAGTGCTTATATGTTGATTGATCCCTTTAAAGGGACATGAAACCCAACATTTTTCTTTCATGTTTTCGATAGAGCATACCATTTAAAACAACTTTCCAATTTACTTCTATTATAAATTTTGCTTCATTCTTTTGGTATCTTTTGTTGAAGGAGCAGCAATGTACTACTGGGAGCTTGCTAAACACATCGGTAAGCCAATGACAAGAGAAATATATGTGCAGCCAATCACCAGCTAGCTCCCACCTCCTGAGCCTACCTAAGTATTCTTTTCAACAAAGATACCAAAAGAATGAAGCAAATTAGATAATAGAAGTAAATTGGAAATTTGTTTATAATTGTATGCTCTGTCTGAATCCTGAAAGAAAAATTATGAGTTTAATGTCCCTTTAAGTAGTGTGTAGTGATGCTTGTTGGTGACATGTAAACAATTAAACTGTTGTGCACCAACACCATAGAGATATGTGTGTATGTCTTTTTAAGTGACTTGAACAGGGGCGTATTATCGATATAGTGAGCATGTGTGTTTGTTGAGTTATTGATTTCACTAATTTTATTAGTGTTAAAGTGTCTATTATTATTTGTTTAATTTTACTTGATTAAGTGAGTAGTTGTATATATCTGGAGCTCAGTGTGTTTTGACTATACAAACCTGTGTACTAACTTTATTCTTTGTCTTACAGTATTTGAAAGGTAAGTATATTTATCAGGTTTTTATGGGATCTTAAAATAAGACGCTGTAGCTTTTAAAATCAGTTCTGCTTTGTGCACTTGTCAAACATATGGCTGCTGAAAAAGAGTCTACAGTGTCTTATTTGGTGTATTGGTTATGCAAGAGTTATATCATGTGACCAGACACCTCTGAGACAGAGCACTTAGACAGTTGTATACATTGCCTGCTCATAATAAATGAGAAAACTACTAACCTTTTCTCCAGCCATAAAATAGGCTTCTTCACCACTGACCAGGGAGGGTTGGCTGGTATCAGTGTCAGGTGTGACACTTCGAGAGTCTGGGATTGCAGAAAATTCCGAACATGGTTTACATTCTGATGCTGAAAGAAAAAAAAAAAAAAGCTTTAATGCTAGACAAATGTTTTTACATTACTTTGTCCAACAATATACAATAAGATATCCACTTACACAAGAATGGTAGGAAAGTGTAAATGAACTGGTTAATTTTACTGTGTGCTGGAAGCTTGGCCTAGCACTGACTTATAATGCTGCGCACAGGCCGGTATGTAAACAATATGAGAGGCCATAACTCTCTCTGTTGTACCCGATTTGCAAACGTCAGTGTGGGCGTATGTCAAAGCCAATCATTTTTACCATCATACAAAATAAGCGTGGTTTGTATACTAACAGGCAGCCAAGAACAGACTGTTCTCCCAGGTGTCAGTGGGTCCTAAACAAACAAGGAATAGGAATAGTATATACAAAACTAAACTTTCTTTAACCTTTTGGGTGACACCTAAGTGTCAGACTTCTTTTATATTTTAATTTCAGTTTAGATAATACTGACATTTCAGAAAGGTACAGGCGTACCTCGGAGATATTGCAGGTTTGGTTCCAGACCACTGCAATAAAGCGAATATAGCAATAATCAGACTCATTTTTTTGTTTCCCAGTGCACATAAACGTTATGTTTATACTATACTATAGTCTATTATGTGTACAATAGCATTATGTCTAAAATAAACAAAGTACATACATTAATTAAAAAATACTTTATTGCTAAAAAAAATGCTTAGCACGATCTGAGACTTCAGTGAGTCGCGTTCGCATTGTGCCTGACTTGTAATACCAGCAAACATTTACATGTGTTGGTATTACTGAGTGGTGTGCAAATTTCATGCTTGTGAAAACGCAATATTGCACTCCACTCTTAGGGGTAGATTTAACAAGCAGTGGATGCTGCAATCTACCCCCGAAGTTTCTGCCACAGCGAATCATGTCCTCCCACTACTTGATAATTCGGCCCCTTAATCTAGGCCTTAATCTATTCTTTTTATTGTCCAGTCTGAGATATAGCTTTTTCTTTGTAAAATGCCTAGAAGGCCAGCATCCCAGAGTCGCCTCTTTACTGTTGACTTTGAGGCTGGTGTTTTGCGGGTACTATTTAATGAAGCTGCCAGTTGTGGACCTGAGAGGCGTCTATTTCTAAACTAGGCACTCTAATGTATTTGTCCTCTTACTCAGTTGTGCACTAGGGTCTCCCACTGCTCTTTCTATTTTGGTTACAGCCAGTTTGCGTTGTTCTGTGAAGGGAGTAGTACACAACATTGTACGGGATTCTCAGTTTCTTGGCAATTTCATACTTGCTAACTGTCCCGTTTTTGCCAGGACAGTCCCGGAATTTGGGGCCGGGTTCCGGCCATTTAAATGTCCCGGACTGTCCCGGCAAGTTAGTAGCAGGCTGCAGCGCTTTGAGTTAGCTAGCACGATTGTGATGTGTGTGCCACTCTGAGCCCTCCTCCTTTGAATTTTTCATTCTTGCGCGGTCAGAGCACATCCGTGACGTCACCATCTCACGCGACCACCCTGCGTTGCTGCTCACTGGAGCAATGCACCACCAGCCTTCTCACAGAATTTCTCGCATTAAAGGGACATTCAGGTCAAAACTGAAATGTACATAGATGAATTACATCTTTGAATGAAAACATATTTGCAATATACATGAAATGGCAAAAAATGATTCTAATAAAAGTTATCACAGTTTTAGTGTTAAAGTGAAAGTAAATCCTAGCGTTTTTGAAACACTAGGATTTACTATTGAAACAAATAAAGGGCACTTTCATTCATGAAGTATAAGATACTTCATGTAGAAAGCTTCTTTATTAGTTTCAACCGTTCGCCGTTCTTAGCTGCTACAGCAGCCAACGAGCCAAAATTTTTTTTGCTAAGAGGTGACGTCTTCACCTCTTAGCAAATAGCCATGCGGTAAATCCGGTTTGGTGCCCATGGGAGCCAGATTTACCACATGGCTATTTGCTAAGAGGTGAAAACGTCACCTCTTAGCAAAATATTTTTTTGCTGTGGGCTGCTGTAGCAGCTAAGAACTGTGAACGGTTGAAACAAATAAAGGCCCTTTCTGCATGAAGTATCTTATACTTCATGAATGAAAGTGCCCTTTATCTGTTTCAACAGTACACCCTTGCGTTTCATAAATGCTATGGTTGACTTTCACTTTAATATTTTTCTCTGCACGTGCATTTAAAGATTAGCTAGTTATTCGTAGTGCACCAGCATTTTAAATACTGCAGCTGCTCAAAGCGCCTGTGGGGCTTGTATCATGTCCATAATTAACAAACCAGTCATTACCAGATGGTACAAGTGTCTTAGGCTCTCTGAGCAAGTGCTGTGTTTAAAAGGCTGGTGCACGGTGCATACTTAAATGCACTTTTGAAACAGCTATAGCTTTTATTAGAAGCATTTTTGCTAATGCATGTATATTACAAAACTGCTTCTATTAAAAACTAAAATGCCTCCATGTGGATTACCATTTTGGCTGGAATGTCCCTTTGAATAGCCTTAATTTCTCAGAACAACAAAAGACTGATGAATTTCAGAAAAAAAACATAATTTATGCTTACCTGATAAATTTATTTCTCTTGTGATATATCGAGTCCACGGATTCATCCTTACTGCTGGGATATTCTCCTTCCCTACAGGAAGTGGCAGAGAGAGCACCCACAGCAGAGCTGTCTATATAGCTACCCCCTTAGCTCCACCCCCCAGTCATTCGACCGAAGGCTAGGAAGAAAAAGGAGAAACCATAGGGTGCAGTGGTGACTGAAAGTTTAAAAAATAAAAATATATATGCCTGTTGTAATGAACAGGGCGGGCCATGGACTCGATACATCACAAGAGAAATAAATTTATCAGGTAAGCATAAATTATGTTTTCTCTTGTAAGATGTATCGAGTCTACGGTTTCATCCTTACTTGTGGGATACCAATACCAAAGCTTTAGGACACGGATCTAAGGACTAAGTTTAGGCTCCAAGGCGGAGCAGCAGGCTTAAATACAGGCTTAATTCTGACCAAAGCCTGACTAAAAGTTTGAACGTCTGGGACATCTGCCAGACGTTTGTGTAGTAGAATAGACAAAGCAGATATTTGTCCTTTTAGAGAACTAGCTGATAATCCCTTCTCCAAACCCTCTTGGAGAAAAGACAATATTCTAGGAATCCTAATCATACTCCACAAGTAACCTTTGGATTCACACCAATAAAGATATTTGCGCCAAATCTTATGATAGATCTTCCTGGTGACAGGCTTTCTAGCCTGAATCAGGGTATCAATGACCGACTCAGAGAACCCACGCTTTGATAGAACTAGGCGTTCAATCTCCAAACAGTCAGACGCAGAGAAACTAGATTTGGATGTGAGAACGGACCTTGGATTAGAAAGTCCCGCCTCATTGGCAGGGTCCACGGTGGAACCGAGGACATGCCCACTAGGTCTGCATACCAAGTCCTGCGTGGCCACGCAGGTGCTATCAGAATCACCGAAGCTCTCTCCTGCTTGATTCTGGCAACCAGACGTGGAAGGAGAGGAAGCGGTGGAAATACGTAGGCCAGATTGAAGGACCAAGGTACTGCTAGAGCATCTATCAGTACCGCCTTGGGATCCCGGGACCTGGACCCGTAACGAGGAAGTTTGGCATTCTGACGTGACGCCATCAGATCCAATTCTGGTGTGCCCCATAGCTGAATCAGCTGAGCACATACCTCCGGATGGAGTTCCCAATCACCCGGATGGAAAGTCTGACGACTTAGAAAACCTGCCTCCCAGTTCTCTACTCCTGGAATGTGGATTGCTGAGAGATGGCAAGAGTGATCCTCTGCCCATCGGATTATTTTGGTTACCTCCATCATCACTAGAGAACTCCTTGTTCCTCCTTGATGATTCATATAAGCTACAGTCGTGATGTTGTCCGACTGAAACCTGATGAATTTGGCTGCAGCAAGCTGAGGCCATGCCTGAAGCGCCTTGAATATCGGTCTCAGATCTAGGATGTTTATCGGAAAAAGAGATTCCTCCTGAGACCATAAGCCCTGTGCTTTCAGGGAGTTCCAGACTGCACCCCAGCCTAGCAGGCTGGCATCTGTTGTTACAATGAGCCACTCTGGCCTGTGGAAGTACATTCCCTGAGACAGTTGGTCTTGAGACAACCACCAGAGAAGAGAATCTCTGGTCTCCTGGTCCAGATGCAGTTTAGGAGATAAATCTGCATAATCACCATTCCACTGTTTGAGCATGCATAGTTGCAGTGGTCTGAGGTGTAGGCGGGCAAAAGGAACTATGTCCATTGCCGCTACCATGAGTCCGATTACCTCCATACATTGAGCCACAGATGGCCGAGGAATGGAATAAAGAGTTCGGCAAGTGGTTAAGAGTTTTGATTTTCTGACTTCCGTCAGAAATATTTTCATTTCTACCGAATCTATCAGAGTCCCCAGAAAGGAAACTCTTGTGAGAGGGAAGAGAGAACTCTTTTTTATGTTCACCTTCCACCCGTGAGATCTCAGAAAAGCCAACACAATGTCCGTGTGAGACTTGGCTAGCTGAAAAGTCGACGCCTGAATTAAGATGTCGTCTAGATAAGGCGCCACTGCTATGCCCTGAGGTTGTAGAACTGCCAGAAGGGACCCTAGCACCTTTATGAAAATTCTTGGAGCCGTGGCTAACCCGAAGGGAAGAGCCACAAACTGGTAATGCCTGTTTAGAAAGGCATATCTGAGAAATTGATGATGATTTCTGTGAATAGGGATGTGTAGATATGCATCCTTTAAGTCCACGGTAGTCATATATTGACCTTCCTGGATCAGAGGCAGAATAGTCCGAATGGTCTCCATCTTGAATGATGGAACCCTGAGGAACTTGTTTAGAATTTTGAGATCCCAGATTGGTCTGAAAGTTCCCTCTTTTTTGGGAACCACAAACAGGTTTGAGTAGAACCCTAGTCCCTGTTCCTCTTTTGGGACTGGGCGGATCACCCCCATGGTAAGCAGATCTTCTACACAGCGTAAGAACGCCTCTCTCTTTGTCTGGTTTACAGATAATCGAGAAATATGAAATCTCCCCAGTGGAAGGGAGTCTTTGAATTCCAGAAGATATCCCTGGGACACAATTTCTAAAGCCCAGGGATCGTGGACATCTCTTGCCCAAGCCTGAGCGAAGAGAGAGAGTCTGCCCCCTACTAGATCCGGTCCCGGATCGGGGACTATCCCTTCATGCTGTCTTAGAGGCAGCCGCAGGCTTCTTGGCCTGTTTACCCTTGTTCCAAGCCTGGTTAGGTCTCCAGACTGAATTGGATTGGGCAAAATTCCCCTCTTGCTTTGCAGCAGAGGAAGCCGAAATGGAACCACTCTTGTACGTCTGAAAGGAACGAAAATTATTTTGTTCGATCTTCATCTTATTTGATCTATCCTGAGGAAGGACATGACCTTTCCCTCCAGTGATGTCTGAAATAATCTCTTTCAGTTCAGGCCCGAATAGGGTCTTTCCTTTGAAAGGGATGTTCAAAAGTTTAGATTTGGATGACACATCAGCAGACCAGGACTTAAGCCATAACGCCCTGCGTGCTAAAATGGCAAAACCTGAATTCTTTGCCACTAATTTAGCCAGTTGAAAAGCGGCATCTGTAATAAAAGAATTAGCCAACTTAAGGGCCTTGATTCTGTCCATAATCTCCTCTAATGGAGTCTCCATCTGAAGAGCCTCTTCTAGAGCCTCAAACCAGAAAGCAGCTGCAGTAGTTACAGGAACAATGCATGCAATAGGTTGAAGAGAAAAACCCTGATCAACAAAAATTTTCTTCAGGAGACCCTCTAATTTTTTATCCATAGGATCTTTGAAAGTACAACTGTCTTCGATAGGTATAGTTGTATGCTTAGACAGAGTAGAAATAGCTCCCTCCACCTTAGGGACTGTCTGCCACGAGTCCCGCATGGTGTCAGATATGGGAAACATTTTCTTAAAAACAGGAGGGGGAGAGAACGGAATACCTGGTCTATCCCACTCCTTAGTAATAATATTCACAATCCTCTTAGGAACTGGAAAAACATCAGTGTAAACAGGAACCTCTAAGTATTTATCCATTTTACACAATTTCTCTGGAACCATTATAGGGTCACAATCATCTAGAGTCGCTAATACCTCCCTGAGCAATAAGCGGAGGTGTTCAAGCTTAAATTTAAAGGCCATCATATCAGAATCTGTCTGAGGAAGCGTCTTTCCTGAATCAGAAATTTCTCCCTCAGATAACAAATCCCTCACCCCTACTTCAGAGCATTGTGAGGGCATATCAGATACGGTTACTAAAGCGTCAGACGGCTCAGCCTTTTTTCTAAACCCAGAGCTGTCCCGCTTTCCTTGTAAACCAGGCAGTTTAGATAAAACCTCTGTGAGGGTTGTATTCATAACTGTGGCCATGTCTTGTAAAGTAAAAGAATTTGATGCACTAGAGGTACTTGGCGTCACTTGTGCGGGCGTTACTGGTTGTGACACTTGGGGAGAGCTAGATGGCGAACCCTCATTTACTTCTGACTGAGAATCATCTATTGCTCTATTTTTAAGTGCTAATATATGTTCTTTATAGTTTATAAACATATCAGTACAATTGGGACACATTCTAAGAGGGGGTTACACAATGGCTTCCAAACATATTAAACAAGGATTTTCCTTGGTGTCAGACATGTTAAACAGGCTAGTAATGTAACAAGCAAGCTTGGAAAACACTGTAATCAAAGTAAAAAACACTTAGAAATAAAACGGTACTGTGCCTTTAAGAGAAAAAAAGCTGCACCAGTTCTGCAAAACAGTGTAAAAAAGCAGTAAACTTAATAAAATTTTTACAGTAGCATTATAAAGGCTTAGTAACTTTGCACAGCTATGCAAATAAACAATTAACCCTTTAATGGCAAAAATGGATTGAAAAAAACAAGATTGAAAAAAACCCAGTAAAAAAGACTTTCAGCACCATGCCACAGCTCTGCTGTGGCTCCTACCTGCCCTTCAGAACGATTTGTGGGGGGAAAAACTTCTTTAACAACCCTCAAACACAGCAGAAACGACAGGTGAAGCAGTGATATGTCTCAGAGGAAAGGAAACTGCACAACTGAGGCGCGAAAATAGGCCCCTCCCACCTCACTCGATGTTTTGAGGCCTATCAGAGAAACACCAGAGTGTCTCTTAATTAACCATGTGAGTTACAAAACTCAAAACCAAGCCACAATGACCCCTTTAGTCCCTTCAAAAAACGTTATAAATGCATCAAAAAACAAAACGTTTTTTCCTAACAGTGTCACCAGTAACTAATGAGCCCTTCAAGCAAGCTGAAATTCCTATTAAAGTATCTGAATACAGCTTACCCTTCCCTCATGGGGATATTGCCAGCCTTTTCTAGATTTAACACAGTCTGTCTAGAAAAATATAGACTGAACATACCTCATATGCAGCTTAGCCTGCAAACTGTTCTCTCAACTGAAGTTTTCCAATACTCTTCAGGCCTTGTGAGAACAGCAGTGGATCTTAGTTACAAAGTGCTAAGATCATCATCCTTCTTGCAGAAATCTTCATCCCTTTTCTGCCAGAGAGTAAATAGTACACACCGGTACCATTTAAAATAATAAACTTTTGCTTGAGAAGTAAAAAACTAAGGCCTAGATTTAGAGTTCGGCGGTAGCCGTCAAAACCAGCGTTAGAGGCTCCTAACGCTGGTTTTGGGCGCCCGCTGGTATTTGGAGTCAGTGATTAAAGGGTCTAACGCTCACTTTTCAGCCGCGACTTTTCCATACCGCAGATCCCCCTACGCCATTTGCGTAGCCTATCTTTTCAATGGGATCTTTCTAACGCTGGTATTTAGAGTCGTTTCTGCAGTGAGCGTTAGAGCTCTAACGACAAGATTCCAGCCGCCTGAAAAAAGCAGGAGTTAAGAGCTTTCTGGCTAACGCCGGTTTCTAAAGCTCTTAACTACTGTACCCTAAAGTACACTAACACCCATAAACTACCTATGTACCCCTAAACCGAGGTCCCCCCACATCGCCGCCACTCGATTAAAATTTTTAACCCCTAATCTGCCGACCGCCACCTACGTTATACTTATGTACCCCTAATCTGCTGCCCCTAACCCCGCCGACCCCTATATTATATTTATTAACCCCTAACTTGCCCCCCACAACGTCGCCGCAAGCTACTTAAAATAATTAACCCCTAATCTTCCGACCGCAAATCGCCGCCACCTACGTTATCCCTATGTACCCCTAATCTGCTGCCCCTAACATCGCCGACCCCTATGTTATATTTATTAACCCCTAATCTGCCCCCCACAACGTCGCCGACACCTACCTACACTTATTAACCCCTAATCTGCCGAGCGGACCTGAGCGCTACTATAATAAATGTATTAACCCCTAATCCGCCTCACTAACCCTATCATAAATAGTATTAACCCCTAATCTGCCCTCCCTAACATCGCCGACACCTACCTTCAATTATTAACCCCTAATCTGCCGACCGGAGCTCACCGCTATTCTAATAAATGTATTAACCCCTAAAGCTAAGTCTAACCCTAACACTAACACCCCCCTAAGTTAAATATAATTTTTATCTAACGAAATAAATTAACTCTTATTAAATAAATGATTCCTATTTAAAGCTAAATACTTACCTGTAAAATACATCCTAATATAGCTAAAATATAAATTATAATTATATTATAGCTATTTTAGGATTAATATTTATTTTACAGGTAACTTTGTAATTATTTTAACCAGGTACAATAGCTATTAAATAGTTAAGAACTATTTAATAGTTACCTAGTTAAAATAATAACAAAATTACCTGTAAAATAAGTCCTAACCTAAGATATAATTAAACCTACCACTACCCTATCAATAAAATAATTAAATAAACTACCTACAATTACCTACAATTAACCTAACACTACACTATCAATAAATTAATTAAACACAATTCCTACAAATAAATACAATTAAATAAACTAGCTAAAGTACAAAAAATAAAAAAGATCTAAGTTACAGAAAATAAAAAAATATTTACAAACATAATAAAAATATTACAACAATTTTAAACTAATTACACCTACTCTAAGCCCCCTAATAAAATAACAAAGACCCCCAAAATAAAAAATTCCCTACCCTATTCTAAAATACAAAAATTACAAGCTCTTTTACCTTACCAGCCCTGAACAGGGCCCTTTGCGGGGCATGCCCCAAGAATTTCAGCTCTTTTGCCTGTAAAAAAAAACATACAATACCCCCCCCCCAACATTACAACCCACCACCCACATACCCCTAATCTAACCCAAACCCCCTTAAATAAACCTAACACTAATCCCCTGAAGATCTTCCTACCTTGTCTTCACCATCCAGGTATCACCGATCCGTCCTGGCTCCAAGATCTTCATCCAACCCAAGCGGGGGTTGGCGATCCATAATCCGGTGCTCCAAAGTCTTCCTCCTATCCGGCAAGAAGAGGACATCCGGACCGGCAAACATCTTCTCCAAGCGGCATCTTCTATGTTCTTCCATCCGATGACGACCGGCTCCATCTTGAAGACCTCCAGCGCGGATCCATCCTCTTCTTCCGACGACTAGACGACGAATGACGGTTCCTTTAAGGGACGTCATCCAAGATGGCGTCCCTCGAATTCCGATTGGCTGATAGGATTCTATCAGCCAATCGGAATTAAGGTAGGAATTTTCTGATTGGCTGATGGAATCAGCCAATCAGAATCAAGTTCAATCCGATTGGCTGATCCAATCAGCCAATCAGATTGAGCTCGCATTCTATTGGCTGTTCCGATCAGCCAATAGAATGCGAGCTCAATCTGATTGGCTGATTGGATCAGCCAATCGGATTGAACTTGATTCTGATTGGCTGATTCCATCAGCCAATCAGAATATTCCTACCTTAATTCCGATTGGCTGATAGAATCCTATCAGCCAATCGGAATTCGAGGGACGCCATCTTGGATGACGTCCCTTAAAGGAACCGTCATTCGTCGTCTAGTCGTCGGAAGAAGAGGATGGATCCGCGCTGGAGGTCTTCAAGATGGAGCCGGTCGTCATCGGATGGAAGAACATAGAAGATGCCGCTTGGAGAAGATGTTTGCCGGTCCGGATGTCCTCTTCTTGCCGGATAGGAGGAAGACTTTGGAGCACCGGATTATGGATCGCCAACCCCCGCTTGGGTTGGATGAAGATCTTGGAGCCAGGACGGATCGGTGATACCTGGATGGTGAAGACAAGGTAGGAAGATCTTCAGGGGATTAGTGTTAGGTTTATTTAAGGGGGTTTGGGTTAGATTAGGGGTATGTGGGTGGTGGGTTGTAATGTTGGGGGGGGGTATTGTATGTTTTTTTTTACAGGCAAAAGAGCTGAAATTCTTGGGGCATGCCCCGCAAAGGGCCCTGTTCAGGGCTGGTAAGGTAAAAGAGCTTGTAATTTTTGTATTTTAGAATAGGGTAGGGAATTTTTTATTTTGGGGGTCTTTGTTATTTTATTAGGGGGCTTAGAGTAGGTGTAATTAGTTTAAAATTGTTGTAATATTTTTCTTATGTTTGTAAATATTTTTTTATTTTCTGTAACTTAGTTCTTTTTTATTTTTTGTACTTTAGATAGTTTATTTAATTGTATTTATTTGTAGCAATTGTGTTTAATTAATTTATTGATAGTGTAGTGTTAGGTTAATTGTAGGTAATTGTAGGTAGTTTATTTAATTATTTTATTGATAGGGTAGTGTTAGGTTTAATTATATCTTAGGTTAGGATTTATTTTACAGGTAAATTTGTAATTATTTTAACTAGGTAACTATTAAATAGTTCTTAACTATTTAATAGCTATTGTACCTGGTTAAAATAATTACAAAGTTGCCTGTAAAATAAATATTAATCCTAAAATAGCTATAATATAATTATAATTTATATTGTAGCTATATTAGGATTTATTTTACAGGTAAGTATTTAGCTTTAAATAGGAATCATTTATTTAATAAGAGTTAATTTATTTCGTTAGATAAAAATTATATTTAACTTAGGGGGGTGTTAGTGTTAGGGTTAGACTTAGCTTTAGGGGTTAATACATTTATTAGAATAGCGGTGAGCTCCGGTCGGCAGATTAGGGGTTAATAATTGAAGGTAGGTGTCGGCGATGTTAGGGAGGGCAGATTAGGGGTTAATACTATTTATGATAGGGTTAGTGAGGCGGATTAGGGGTTAATACATTTATTATAGTAGCGCTCAGGTCCGCTCGGCAGATTAGGGGTTAATAAGTGTAGGTAGGTGTCGGCGACGTTGTGGGGGGCAGATTAGGGGTTAATAAATATAACATAGGGGTCGGCGATGTTAGGGCAGCAGATTAGGGGTACATAGGGATAACGTAGGTGGCGGCGGTTTACGGAGCGGCAGATTAGGGGTTAAAAGTGTAATGCAGGGGTCAGCGATAGCGGGGGCGGCAGATTAGGGGTTAATAAGTGTAAGGTTAGGGGTGTTTAGACTCGGGGTACATGTTAAGCTGTTAGGTGCAGACATAGGAAGTGTTTCCCCATAGGAAACAATGGGGCTGCGTTAGGAGCTGAACGCTGCTTTTTTGCAGGTGTTAGTTTTTTTTTCAGCTCAAACAGCCCCATTGTTTCCTATGGGAGAATCGTGCACGAGCACGTTTTTGATGCCCGCCGCGTCCGTAAAACAACTCTGGTATCGAGAGTTGCATTTGCGGTAAAAATGCCCTACGCTCCTTTTTTGGAGCCTAACGCAGCATTTGTTTTAACTCTCGATACCAGAGTTAAATTTATGGTGCGGCCAGAAAAAAGCCCGCGGAGCGTTAACAGCCCTTTTACCGCCGAACTCTAAATCTAGGCCTAACATTTTAGTCACCACATAGCTCTTTGCCCTTCCTAGCAGTTAAGCAGGCAGAGAGAATGACTGGGGGGTGGAGCTAAGGGGGGAGCTATATAGACAGCTCTTCTGTGGGTGCTCTCTCTGCCACTTCCTGTAGGGAAGGAGAATATCCCACAAGTAAGGATGAATCCGTGGACTCGATACATCTTACAAGAGAAAAGTTCTTTGTTTCTGTCCATCTTGAGGCTGTAATCGAACCCACAATTGCTGATGCTCCAGATACTCAACTAGTCTAATGAAGGCCAGTTCAATTGCTTTTTTTAATCAGCACAGCAGTTTTCATAATTGCAAAAGGTGTTTCTTTTGAACATTTAGCCTTTTTTAATGATAAACCTGGATTAGCAAATGCTACATTGGAACACAGGGCAGATGGGTTCTGATAATGGGCTTCTATATGCCTTTGTAAAGTTTGTAGATATTCCATTAAAAATCATCCATTTACAACATTAACAATGTCTACACTGTATTTCTGATCAATACCATGTTATTTTAATGGACACAAATATATATATATATTTTCGTATATCAAACAAAATTAAAAGGACAGTCTACACCACATTTTTTATTGTTTAAAAGATAGATAATCCCTTTATTACCCATTCCCAATTTTGCATAACCAACACAGTCATATTAATAAACTTTTTACCTCTGTGATTACCTTGGGGCATATGTATCAAGCTCAGTATGGAGCTTGATGCCCTGTGTTTCTGGCGAGCCTGCCAGAAAGACCGCTGCTCCATAACCTCTCCGCTTGCTCTGAGCAGGCGGACAGACATCGCCGCAAATCAACCCGATCGAGTATGATCGGGTTGATTGACACCCCCCTGCTGGCGGCCCATTGGCTGCGAGTCTGCAGGGGGCGGCGTTGCACCAGCAGCTCTTGTAAGCTGCTGGTGCAATGCTGAATACGGCGATCGCATTGCTCGCCGTATTCAGCGAAGTCTGTCGGACCTGATCCGCACTGTCGGATCAGGTCCGCCAGACTTTGATAACTAGAGGCCCTTGTATCTAAGATTCTGCAGTCTGCCCCCTTATTTCAGTTCTTTTGACAGACTTGCATTTTAGCAAATCAGTGCTGACTCCACAGGCGTGAAAACAATGTTATTTATATGACACACATGAACTAATGCCCTCTAGTTGTGAAACAATGTCAAAATGCATTCAGATAAGAGGCGTGCCCTCAAGGGCTAAGACATTAGCATATGAGCCTACCTTAGTTTAGCTTTCAACTAAGAATACCAAGAGAACAAAGCAAAAATTATGTTAAAAGTAAATTGGAAAAATGTTTAAAATCACATGCCTTATCTGAATCAGGAAAGTTTATTTTTGACTAGATTGTCCCTTTAAATTAAAAAAAATTGACTTGGCTACACAACTCTAGTGCCTAGGGCATCAATAAACATAAATATGCACCAGATCCTGAGTGGGATATATTATGTGTTCAACCTCTTTGCAAAGTTAAACACATACGGGTAGATTACGAGTCTTGCGTTATGAGGGATGCGGTGCTAACGTGCAGTTTATTCTCACCGCTCACTTACCTGCAGCGCTGGTATTACGGGTTTTTACAAACCCGGCATTAACAGACAAGAAGTGAGCGTAGAGCAAAATTGTGCTCTATACTGCACTCCAATACCAGCGCTGCTTAAGTGAGCGGTGAGCTGGTTGTACGTGCTCGTGCACGATTTCCCCATAGACATCAATGGGGAGAGCCGGCTTAGAAAAAGTCTAACACCTGCCAAAAAGCAGCGTAAATCTCACTAACGCAGCCCCATTGATTCCTATTGGGAAACACATTTTATGTTTACACCTAACACCCTAACATGAACCCGAGTCTAAACACCCCTAATCTTACACCTATTAACCCCTAATCTGCTGCCCCTGACATTGCCGACACCTGCATTATACTTATTAACCCCTAATCTGCCGCTCCGGACATCGCCGCCACCTACATTATATTTATTAACCCCTAATCTCCCTCCCCCAATGTCGCTACAAACTACCTACATTTATTAACCCCTAATCTGCCGTCCCCAACGTCGCCGACACTATTTTAAATGTATTAACCCCTAAACCTAAGTCTAACCCTAACACCCCCTAACTTACATATAATTTTAATAAATCTAAATACAAATTACTATCATTACCTAAATTATTCCTATTTAAAACTAAATACGTACCTATAAAATAAACCCTAAGCTAGCTACAATATAACTAATAGTTACATTGCATCTAGCTTAGGGTTTATTTTTATTTTACAGGCAAGTTTGTATTTATTTTAACTAGGTAGAATAGTTACTAAATAGTTATTAACTATTTAATAACTACCTAGCTAAAATAAATATAAATTGACCTGTAAAATAAAACCTAACCTAAGTTACAATAACACCTAACACTACACTACAATTAAATAAATTCCCTACATTAAACACAATTAAATAAATTAAATAAAATTAGCTAAATTACCAAAAAAAACAAACACTAAACTACAGAAAATAAAAAACAAATTACAAGATCTTTAAACTAATTACACCTAATCTAATAGCCCTATCAAAATAAAAAAGCCCACCCAAAATAAAAAAAACCCTAGCCTAAACTAAACTACCAATAGCCCTTAAAAGGGCCTTTTGCGGGACATTGCCCCAAAGAAATCAGCTCTTTTACCTGTAAAAAAAAAATACAAAAAAAACCCCAACAGTAAAACCCACCACCCACATAACCAACCCCCCAAATAAAACCCTAACTAAAAAAACCTAAGCTCCCAATTGCCCTGAAAAGGGCATTTGGATGGGCATTGCCCTTAAAGGGGCATTTAGCTCTATTTCTGCCCAAAGCCCTAACCTAAAAAATAAACCCACCCAATACACCCTTAAAAAATCCTAACACTAACCCCCGAAGATTCACTTACCGGGAGAAGTCTTCATCCAAGCGACAAGATGTCCTCAACGAAGCCGGCAGAAGTGGTCCTCCAGACCGGCAGAAGTGGTCCTCCTGATGGGCAGAAGTCTTCATCCAGACGGCATCTTCTATCTTCATCCTTCCGATGTGGAGCGGCTCCATCTTCAAGACATCCGGCGCGGAGCATCCTCTTCAATCGATGGCTTCTTCGGAATGAATGTTTCTTTAAGTGACGTCATCCAAGATGGAGTCCCTTAGAATCCGATTGGCTGATAGAATTCTATCAGCCAATCGGAATTAATGTAGAAGAAATCCTATTGGCTGATGCAATCAGCCAATAGGATTGAGCTGGCATTCTATTGGCTGTTTCAATCAGCCAAGAGAATGCAAGCTCAATCCTATTGGCTGATAGGATCAGCCAATAGGATTGAAGTTCAATACTATTGGGTGATTGGATCAGCCAATAGGATTGAAGTTCAATACTATTGGGTGATTGCATCAGCCAATATGATTTTTTCTACCTTAATTCTGATTGGCTGTTAGAATTCTATCAGCCAATCGGAATCTAAGGGACGCCATCTTGGATGATGTCACTTAAAGGTACATTCATTCCGAAGAAGCCATCGATTGAAGAGGATGCTCCGCGCCGGATGTCTTGTAGATGAAGCCGCTCCACGTCGGAAGGATGAAGATGGAAGATGCTGTCTGGATGAAGACTTCTGCCTGTCTGGAGGACCACTTCTGCCGGCTTCGTTGAGGACATCTTGCCGCTTGGATGAAGACTTCTCCCGGTAAGTGAATCTTCGGGGGTTAGTGTTAGGATTTTTTTAAGGGTGTATTGGGTGGGTTTATTTTTTAGGTTAGGGCTTTGGGCAGCAATAGAGCTAAATGCCCTTTTAAGGGCAATGCCCATCCAAATGCCCTTTTCAGGGCAATGGGGAGCTTAGGTTTTTTTTAGTTAGGCTTTTATTTGGGGGGTTGGTTGTGTGGGTGGTGGGTTTTACTGTTGGGGGGGGTTGTTTGTATTTTGTTTTACAGGTAAAAAGAGCTGATTTCTTTGGGGCAATGCCCCGGAAAAGGCCCTTTTAAGGGCTATTGGTAGTTTAGTTTAGGCTAGGATTTTTTTTATTTTGGGGGGGGGGGCGTTTTTATTTTGATAGGGCTATAAGATTAGGTGTAATTCGTTTAAAGATCTTGTAATTTGTTTTTTTATTTTCTGTAATTTAGTGTTTTTTTTTGGTAATTTAACTAATTTTATTTAATTTATTTAATTGTATTTAATGTAGGGAATTTATTTAATTGTAGTGTAGTGTTAGGTGTTATTGTAACTTAGGTTAGGTTTTATTTTACAGGTCAATTTTTATTTATTTTAGCTAGGTAGTTATTAAATAGTTAATAACTATTTAGTAACTATTCTACCTAGTTAAAATAAATACAAACTTGCCTGTAAAATAAAAATAAATCCTAAGCTAGATACAATGTAACTATTAGTTATATTGTAGCTATCTTAGGGTTTATTTTATAGGTAAGTATTTAGTTTTAAATAGGAATAATTTAGGTAATGATAGTAATTTTATTTATATTTATTTAAATTATATTTAAGTTAGGGGGTGTTAGGGTTAGGGTTAGACTTAGGTTTAAAGGGTTAATACATTTAGAATAGTGGCGGCAACGTTGGGGACGGCAGATTTGGGGTTAATAAATGTAGGTAGGTGGCGGCGATGTTGGGGGCAGCAGATTAGGGGTTAATAAATATAATGTAGGTGGCGGCAATGTCTGGAACAGAAGATTAGGGGTTAATAAGTATAATGTAGGTGGCGGCGATGTGGGGGCAGCAGATTAGGGGTTAATAATATTTAAAGGACCACTGTAAGTAAATATTTTCTATGCCTGTTACTAACTAACTACCCCAAATATGCTTTTTATCAATAGCATTTCATTAACATATCTCTACCGTATATCAGAAATCTTGTCTGCAAATTTAATTGTTTTCCAAACCCACTCCGTGGGTATCCTTTGCTCTGTACCAATCCGTTTACAATACCTAGGTTTCAAAATGGCTCTTTAAACACAAAGTTATTGGTTTAAGTATTTTGAACATGCAGTGCTGAAAATAGTGGGCAGGATAACGTGACATCATCGGCGAATAAAAGATATAACTTTTAGAACGTTATGAAACTTCATTTTGGAGAAAATATAGGTCAGTAGGTTTTAATTAATGTTTATTAACTTTAATATGTTAGTTGTTTAGCTTAAAAATTATAACAGAAAGTAATCCTTTAACTAGTGTTTGCGAGTCAGGAGTGCGGTGGTTTAGGGGTTAATATGTTTATTATAGTGGTGGCGATGTCTGGAGCGGCAGATTAGGGGTGAAAAATGTTATTATAGTGTTAGCGATGCGGGAGGGCCTCGGTTTAGGGGTTAATAGGTAGTGGGTGTTAGTGTACTTTGTAACACTTTAGTTATGAGTTTTATTCTACAGCATTGTAGTATAAAACTCATAAATACTGACTTTAAAATGCATTAGGAATCTTGTCGGTAGAGGCTACACTGCTCACTTTTTGGCCTCCCAGGACAAACTCATAATACCAGCGCTATGGAAGTCCCATAGAAAAAAGGCTTAACAAAATTTACTTAAAGGGACACTGTACTCAAAAATTTTCTTTCGTGATTCACATAGAGCATGCATTTTTAAGCAACTTTCTAATTTACTTCTATTATCAAATTTTCTTCATTCTCTTGGTATGTTTATTTGAAAAGCAAGAATGTAAGTTTAGATGCCGGCCCATTTTTGGAGAACAACCTGGGTTGTCCTTGCTGATTGGTCAGCACCAATAAACAAGTGCTGTCCATGGTACTGAAACAAACATTTGCTGGCTCCTTAACTGAGATGCCTTCTTTTTCAAATTAAGATAGCAAGAGAACGAATTAAAATTGATAATAGAAGTACATTAGAAAGTTGCTTAAAATTGCATGCTCTATCTGAATCATGAAAGAAAAAACTTGGGTTCAGTGTCCCTTTAAGTAGGTTAGCGGTAAAGCCAAAAAGTGTGCGGTACACCTATACCTGCAAGACTCGTAATAGCAGCGGGCGTAAAAAAGCAGCGTTAGGACCTGTTAACACTGCTTTTTTACGTTACAGCAAAACTTGTAATCTAGGCGATAATTATCTAGGGTCAATAACGCAAAAGTAACAAATTAGAGCATGCAATTTTTGCAGTAGACCGTTCCTTTAAGTTGTACGACACTCAATACAGAGTCATTAAAAACTGTCAGAAATATTGCTCGAATTCTAGTAATCTGATTCACTAATGCATGTGATAACTTTTCATATTTTAGTAGTGACTCTACAGCATAAGATAGGAGATGGAGAGAGTTTGACCACACAGTGTTTTAACGATCTAATTAATTAATAATCTAGTTTACTGAGGAAATACTCTGCTGACTAGACATTAAAAAAAAAGTTTATTACTAGCAACTGAAAGTAAAACTAATAGATACCAATGTCTTTGTTTCTCAACCCTTGGGGTACCTGGAGTTTTGGTAAGGGATACTCAGTGACATGACCTTTCATTATTTTGTCCCTGATGTAGCTAAGGCAAACATTTGTAGTTAAATAGAAACTGGAGCTCAATCCATAGCACAGGGTGTGTTTTTTGTGTGGGACACTGAACCCAAATGTTCTCTTTCGTGATTCAGATAGAGCATGCAATTTTAAGCAAATTTCTTATTTACTCCTATTAGCAAATGTTCTTCATTCTCTTGGTATCTTTATTTGAAAAGCAAGAATGTAAGTTTAGATGCCGGCCCATTTTTGGTAAACAACTTGGGTTGTTCTTGCTGATTGGTGGATAACTTCATCCACCAATAAACAAGTTTTATCCAGGGTTCTGGACTTTCTTTTTCAAATAAAGATAGCAAGAGAACAAAGAAAAATTGAT